>NC_133661.1:95416399-95716399 GCF_037893015.1 Macrotis lagotis
AGTTGAAAACTCATTTGTTAGGCTGCCTCCTGCAAACACAAGCCCTGGTTACCCAGACGAACAAGCCACTAGTCTGTGGCCTGTTCTCCTTTAGCCCCAGTCAGCCACATCCTTCTTATAATTCCTTGCCTTCTTCCTAGCTTTCCAGGGACTGGTAAAGCTAGGCCAATGGGGGGTGGGGGAGAGGGAGGAGGAGGGAAGGAGGAGGGGAACGCGGAGGGAGGAACTCAACACTCTGCCCCAATTACTAGATTTAAAATAAATTAATAGAAAACAAAATCCTCTCTAACCAATCTCTATGGATTCCTAAATTCACTCCGACGCCCCGCAAACCGCGAAAGTCACAAATCTTCCCTAGTGGATCGAAATCAAACGAGGCCTTCACCCCCCGAACCTTAAACGAACACAACAAAAAGTAAACAAACAATCAAAGAGTAGGTAAGAAGGACTCGCCGTGAGGAGAGTCCAGACTGTCCAAACTCCAAGCTGCCTAAATGTGAACATCGGCTCAACTCAAGTCTGGACTTCATTTTCCTTCTCAGAAAAATGAGGCGGCTGAACTAAAAGGATCTCTGAGATTCCACAACCTTCCAAGCCAGACTCAGACTACCTCCCCCGCTACCCAATCAGAATTCCACTGAGATTTCTTGATGTCCCCTCTGGGTGCCGACTCTTTTTTTTTTCCCGGCGACTTTAGAGTAACCTGACTTATTTCAGAGAAACTGGTCTCACTCCGTGGAGTTGAACCATTTGAGACATACTAACCTGGGGCCGGGAGAACAGAGCAGTTCTGCCCTTTCTCTTTTCTGGCCCCCATGGCAGCCTTCCCAATAAAGGCCTCTGCCCCAAGGATTGCCCCAGCAGCACCGATCGACCACCGTATTGGCAACCTATGGCCCTCCAGCATCCTCTCTTACCTGAGTTTCCGTGAGGCTGAGGCTGTGAGCCAGCTGTTTCCTCTCAGCTCCCACCACGTAGTGATTCTTCTCAAAGGCATGTTCCAGTCTCAGTAATTGGGACGGGGAGAAGGCTGTACGGATCCGCTTGGGCTTTCGGGCCAGGGCATTGTGCAAAAGGAAGCTTTCTGGGCTCGTTTCATTTCCTGAGGAGGAGGGAAGAGCAGAGTTTGGATTAGGAACTCAAGTTTCGCCCCCTTAGCCCTCCCTAGGTTTTACTGCCACCAAGCTAGGTTGGGCTTCAAGGAGCCCCCTCAGTCTTTTCCCTAAGTCAGAAAGCCAACTCTTCTCTTTCCTTCCCATCCCACCACTCCCTCTGCCCCTCAAAAATTACAACTAACTGTTTCATTGTAGTAGAGACTTGTGCAAGAATGGAAAATAGAAAGAGGGGGAAAGGGGGACCTGGACCGGCACTCTCAGAGCATTATTGTAATAATCGGGTTATTAGAAGTAAGGATAAATATTGACGGCCCTGAAAGGGGGGAGGAAAGGAAAAGGGGGAAGAATATCTTGTAACTCGAGTCATCTCTTAAAAGTCCAAATAAAACGAAGTGGTTCAAGAAGCCCGCTCCTCTCCTTTCCTCTGTAGCAGTCCGGCCAAAGTGCTCCGGCGGGAAGCAGCCCTCAACCCGGCTCGATCTGACCCAGAGCTGGGACCTGTTAACTTGAAGAACCTGCCCACTCTCTACTTGGGGGGAGGGGATTACACTACCCTGAGTCTCACTCAGCTCTCCACACCTATATCCCCGTCCCCAACTTTCTACAAATCCCTTGGGTTTCGGCCTGGTGTAAAAAAGCTCGGCTCGGCCCCACAGCCCCAAAGCCCGGCTCAGGAGGACAAGGTCTGACCGGTTCAGATTGTCCGAGCTACTGCCGAAGCCTCCTGGGCTCCGAGCGCACTCTGCCCGCCTGCTCGCTCCCTTTGACCTGCCCCATTTATTCCCCCGTTTCTCAACTTGTCAAACGGGCCTAGGGAGAGCAAAAGGCGCTGCGGCCCCAGTCTTTGGGGCTCCCATTCGGCAAGGGATTTAATGATATTTGTCTTGTTGGGGTTTTTTAATTTTTTTTTTCCTGATTTCACTTCGCTCGGGCTGGAAAAGCAAGGAGCTGCGATTTCCATATTTTTCGACGATTGTCTTTTTATTTTTATTACTAGTATTTAAGATAGTGGGGGAAGGAGAAAGAAGAGATAATCTATTGTTGCACTCGGGGAGGAGATTTTAAATTTTAATCTCAGCAGCCTGCTGGGATTATCCTTTCTCCTAGCTGAAATAGCTCTTTCTGTCCCCAGTTGTCAGAGACCAGGAGAAATCATTGTTGTGATCGAAATCATTGTGTTTATTTGGGGAACGTTAATCCGTTTGCAAAGTCTGTCCTCCGGAGGGTCCCTGGTTATTTCGTCAAATAAGGAGGGAAAATCTTAAACTTTACTAAAAGATCCATAGCCAGTAGTGGAGAGAGATCTCAGTAAGACTAGTAAATCCCAGCCCAAAACACACAAAACAAAAAAAAAAAAACTATAAACAAACCCACACTCAGCGATCAAGTTCAGACAGAGTTGGGGCGACCTCGGGTCAGGGTTTTTTAAGGGAAAATATACATGTGGTGGGGGAAGGGGGAGGGTACCCCTTCTTTACCTACAACCGTTAGCAGGGACATTAAGGGTTAATCAACGGCCAGCTGCGTTTTGATCGACTGCCCTCAAAAGTGGCTATTTTCCCTCATCTGATTACTAATTACTCTTGCTCCCTAAACCCTTTTTTGACGGTCGAAGTCTCGCTCTCTCTCTCTTTCCCTCCGGGTGAAAAAAAAATGAGAGTGAGGGGGAAAGAAATTGTGAAAAAACCGAGCAAACAGCCTTCACTAGTTCTTATCTCCAAATGGGTAAATTTCTTTTAATGAAAGAAAAACAATAAACGAATCTAAACCCGCCTTTCTGCCGTGGCTCCGGGGCGCTGTAATTTACGCGGAGACGTTTCCACCCTTATCTGTTACTAGTGCTCTCCCTTCATCCCTAAAAATTCTAAATGAAAAAATGACTTTATCGATGGTGGTTTGGAATCCACTCCCAGAGGAGAAGAGAGGCTCTGGCCAGGGTGGTGGTCAGATTGCGACTGAAGGAGGTGTGGCGTGCAAGGTAAAAACAGTTTTAAGGAAACCGAGGCAAAAGTGGCAAATGCAGTCGGGGTTGGCTGCCTTCTGCAGCCCCAGGGCTGATGCAGCAACGGAAAGTATTGGGGGGTGATGTGGGGTGGAGGAAAAACAATCTGACTCGCAGTTTTTTTTCCTGCATTTACCTTCACACAATGAATACGGGAATTTTCCCCCTCCAGTGCCCCCCCCTTTGAAACCTTCTACAGACTGTGACAACTTCTCTGTTCTTCTCCTTCCCCTAAAAGGGTCAGCTCATTTTGGGGAGAGAAAGGGGCGGTGAAGCAGCTAGAACCTCCAGCTCTCTTTCTGCTTTTACTCAGGGAGCACAAGTTTCCCATTGCAAGACTTCCTAACCCGGGAGCCCGGATCCCAGAAAAGCGGGAGGTATAACATGCCAAGGCCTTTCGGAACGACGCACTCCCAATCCAGCTGCGATGGGGTCGGGCTCTTGAGGAAGCCAGGGGGGGACAGGGGAGCAGAAAAGCCGAGCAGGGACCCAAGCAACGTGGCACGTACCTTGAAATCTGTGGCCCAGATATCGGTACCTGTGGATAAGCCAGGGGTAGAACGTGGATGGGTCTCTCTGCTGCGAGGCGAAGAGGGGGTGGGGCGAGTGCGAGGAGGGCAGGGGGTGTGCAGCCAGGGCGTGCGGCGGCGGTACAGGGTGGACCGGCACGGCGGGATTGGGCGGGTGGGAGACGGCTTCTGCAAACACCAAGTCCGGGTTGGAGTAGACGCCCCTGCCGGCTGCCGTGTGGAAGCCGTTGAGGAAGGGGTTTATGGGGCTGGAGTTGGCATAGCTGAGAGCCGCCGGGCGGATGGGGTCCTCGGAGCGCGAGGCGGGCAGGGGGTTGTCCTTGGCCACCAGCGACTCGATGGTGAAGCAGCGCTTGGGCGCCGGCTGGAACATGCTGCGCCGCGGAGCGAGTCCTGGGGGCTCCCCCGCTCCGGAGCGTCAGCAATGCGCTGGCTCCGACGCCGAGTTTCGGGGAGAAAAAAATGATATTTTTGCTGTGCTGTCGAAAAGAAAACAGAAGAGAAAAGGGGGGAGGGGAGGGAGAGGAGAGGCAACGCAATGGGAAGGAGCCCGAGAATCTTGAACCAGAACGCACCCAAAGATGAGAGAAGAAAAAAAAATCCTTCCAGAAGAGTTTGCAGGCTGGGATGGGGAGGGGTATTTTTTTTTTTGGCGAGGTAGCGTGAGGGACCCAGAGCTGCGGGCAGAGAAAAGAAGGGGGAAAAAGTTTCTCGAGGGAGAAAAAAAAAAGTTTCCTCTCTTCTGCAAAAGGCGGGCAGGGCACCCTAAGTCCAAAGACAATCCATGGATGTACTCGGTTCTTCACAAGTTGTGCAAACGATTTGTTAGTTCATGAGCCTAATTAGTGCGGGGATCACATAAACAGCTTCCTCTGAAGCCTGGTAAATGGCTTGATGATTGGTCGCTATTACTCGCCTTGAGGTGGAAGGGGGGAGACTCTTTAAAGTGCGTCAGAGGGAGGCGAGCGGCTGGGAACCTGGAGGGCTGGATCCGGGCCCGGAGTGGAACGGAGTCGGGGGCTGCCTCAGCTGCTCGCTGCTCCTGGTCTCGTCGGCTCTGTGCCTTCTCCCAGTGCTTTCCGAGGCGGCGGCAGCTGCAGTTTCTGCGCCTTCTCCTCCTCTTCCTCCTTCTCCGTCCCCTCCTCCTCCTCCTCTTCCTTCTTCTTCGTCTCCTCCTCCTCTTCCTCCTCTTCCTCCTCCTCCTCCTCCTCCTTCCCCACCTCCTCCTCTTTCTCCCCCGCCTCCTCCTCCACCTCTACCACCACTCCCTCCGGGGCGCCCAGGTCCCAGCAGAGTCCCCGCCGGGCGCTGCCGCCGCCACCATCCGCAGCTTCCCCTCCCAACCCGAGCCAGCTGCCACGGGGGCAGGTAGGAGAGCACAGATTCCTCCCGCGCGCTCCGCCGCTTCTCATTCCAGACTTGAGCCCGGGGGAGGAGGGAATGGGACGCATGGGGAGGGCTAAAGGGGGCTGGCTTGGGGTGAGGGTAGGGGAAACTATTATATTTCTCCATCCCCCTCCCCCCTCCTGAGGGCAAAACTTCATGTTGTCTCCTAGGCGAAGAGTAAACTCTGAGAGCTGTCCCCTCCCCTTCTCTGCTACCCAGCTTCCTCCTTTCCAAACTTGTATTCCAAAGGGTCTCTGGGACAGAGACAGATCCAGAGACCCTGCCCTGCTAGGCAGTTGGCAAATCGACACCCTGGCACCCTCTTGAAATAGGCCATCGGAGCCTGTTGCTAACTTATCCCTTCTCTAAATCAAGTCACCCATTTCCCCTCCTCCTCGACGGTGATTAGAGCCTCTACCCTCTAAACACCCACCACCACACATAGAAACGCTTCCTTCCAAAGTTCGGGGGCGGAGGGGAGAGATTCTGTACGGTTGAGGGAGATAGAATTTGTGTCTTAGCGGTCATCATTATTATCTTTATTATTGTTGCTGTTACTAAAGTCATTTAGGAAGGCATCTACCACCCTGCCCCACCCTGGATTGTTAATTCCTAAATCTAGGAGAGGACCAGGAGCTGTGTGAGGGAGCTGAATCACAGGCTTCAGTCAGGGACAGGATTAGGAACAGTGAGAGTGAGTTGGATCGCAGGCTCCAGACCTTGTCCGTATTTTCGAGTTCGCCTTTGGTTTTGGGATGATTTTAGGGCTGAGTTCCCTCATCCCCATTGGTTCGCGCCGAGGAATAATTATGATCACATCCCGAGGCTGCTGGCTGCTGCTTACTGTTTATTGGTAGTTAAAGATCTATTATCTATTCATCAGCCGCCTCTTTTTTCCCCTTTTTTCTTTTTTCTTTTCTTTCTTTCCTTCCTTTTTTCTTTTCTTTTCTTTCTTTTTATTTTTTCCCAATTACATTCTTCTAAAGAGGAGTACCAGCAGGTATTTTTCACGTTTACAATTAATGATTAAAAAAAAAATCTGGCGTACTTTAAATCTATTACGCCGAGGCGGTGTAATTTATCTTTAGGTCGCAGAAATGCTTGGGTTCAGTGAATAGGTTGCCGAGGAACCTGGGAGAAAGTAGACCGGGAAGAGGAAACGGGGGGTGGGAATTGAGGGGGGGAGAGACAGAAATAGATGCTTGATATACACATTTTGAGAAGGCGACAACAGAAAAACGCCGCGTCTGGATACACATTTCTTCTGAAAGTGATTATTGGAGGATCTCTTTTTTTTTTTTTTTTTTGCCCAGTGGGGGATGCCATCCCTCACTTGTCCCCCTCCCAACATTTCCCTCCATTCTTTGGTTGTTTGTTTATCGATTTATTTTTGTTAATGTTGTCACGGGGGGGGGGCAGTATTGTCTTTGGAAATCCCTTCAGAAAATTGGACCATACTTAGTAGGAAAAGACCTTTAGGAATCGTCTCCTAGGAATATCACCGCCATAGTGACTGGAGATTTAATGCTAAAAAGTTCTTGCATACCCCACCTCTAACTTGCCATTTCTTTAGCCAGCCCAGATTGGCAAATTGTACATACTCACCCATCTGCACATATATACATACCCTCTCTAGTAGGTAAAAGGCACTTGCCTGGAAATCCTGTAGTTTCTTTTCGGTAAAGTCTCTTTGCCTCCCTCCCACACACATTTTCAGGGTTTCTTTCCTAGCACCAAGCTAGTGGAGCAGGGGTCGTGTCCTGGGTTTCACCCTTTGCCCAGGGCCGCCCCTCCCCCCAAGGGAGTTTAACTGCACCTGGTGGTTTCCTTGAGGGCCTGAGCTGAGCTAACTGAAAAGCTGGGCCCGGCTCCCTGGGATGAGGAATCTAGGGGAAGAAACCACCACCCCGGGTGATGGTGGTGTTAGGGTGTGTGGGTTGAGTCGAGGGAGACTAGAAGACAGATGGCAGGAAAACGGACTCCCCCCAGCCTCTTCTAAAAGGTTGGGAAATCCCCCCATCACTCGCCTCCGATTTACTCCTTGCCTCGACCTTCACCCCATCCGTCCATCCCTTATTAAACAATCATAAAGTTAAGAAATCCTTCAAATACACAAACTTCTTCACTTTGTCTAGGAATAGTAAAGAGATTTAATGGAATCTAGAGTATTCTTGGAGTGTATATGTATGTAGGTGTCTGTATGTGTGTCTGCATATATGTGTGTGTAAGTGTAATGGGGGGAGGAAGGGAAGGAGAGAAACAATGAAAAACGCTGTCCAAGCCCGGATTATAAGAAGTAAATTAATATTCGAAAGAGTTTGTAAGTATTGAGATGATCCTAGCAACCCTGGGGATATAAGTGTACGCTTTCAACACCCGATAGTTTTTCCAATCGAAAAGAAACACGAAACTTGGGCCTATTAGTCGCTGGAAGTAAATCATGTCCAGGGAAGATGAATCCGGAGAGCCAAATCTGGGATCCCTGTAGACTCGAGGAGGAGGAGATTGGGTTGAGGAGGACCGGAGGAAATCTTATTTGAGAAAAACATTTTTCTGTCCGCACCCTATTCAGTTTCACAGCTTGTGTGCTTGCAGTCATCCGATGGTCATCGCCGCCGGCCATAGGTCCCCAGGCTCTGGAGCCGAACTTTGGAAATTTCCAAACCACTGGGGGGGGGGGCGCGAAGAGTGTTTAGCCTGTAACGTCAAACTCAGTGGGTCCCAGCTGATGAGGAAACTCATCTCTGGTCAGAAGCAAAGGGTTTAGATGAATTCAACTCTCAGGGATCTGGAAGCCAGTCTCGGGGGACTATCCCAGGATGCTGGGACCCAAACAGCGTTGGATGTGTTTTTAATTAGTAGCGTGGAGTTAAGTTGAGAAGTGGGAATGATGGGTGTGCAATTAGAAAAGGTATTGCTGAGAGCCAAAGAACTGTAGCATCCCCAGCCTTCTAAAGCGACTGAGAACCGACACTGAAATGCCCTTTCTAAAATTATGACCCCTGTGCTGGAGAAGGCCTCTGATATCCAGTTAGTTGCTCCTGTGGTGGAGCCATTGAGTCCCAGAAAGATGGACCCCCTAAACTTTCCTGGATTGCCCCGTTCTCTAGACTTGAGGCATGGTCATTAGGATTTAGGCTTAAAATAGAATAGTATCGGAGAGAGGCCGATGTTTGTGAGGGAAGCTTCATTTATTCTCCTTGTCTCCAGGCCTATCCCTTAAAAATATCCTAAAAAAAATTTCCCACACCTCTGAGGTCAGCAAGGGTGGTAGTGGAAAGGGAATTGTTGTTTATAAATCACGCCCCCCCACCTTCTTTCCAAAGTGAGTTATTCACCCTGACCAGCCCGATGCAAAACTTTGCTCCAAAGCTGCACAAATTTCCTGGTTTCGCTTTCTTCATATGAGGCTTTGTGAAATCAGTCCCTGAGTGAAACTTCAGTCTGTCTACCAGTCTCTCTCTCTCTCTCTCTCTCTCTCTCTCTCTGTGTGTGTGTGTGTGTGTGTGTGTGTGTATGTAAGAGAGTTGAGCATGTGTGCATTGGAGGAAGGAGAGCAGGAAGAGAGACAATTAGTCTACTAAATACACAATTTAATGCGCTTCTTAGGAGCCCTAAATATCGATAAATAGATTTTCCCTGGTTTTCAGTCCCTTAAACGCGTATTAAGCGGGATAATCTATCTTCTCCTGTACCTCGGAAACACAGGGGACAGGTTCACAAACCCCGCGACACACAAGCGAAGCAAGAAGGTGAGTTACTCCTTAAAGCACAGGGGCTTCTTGGCTCCACCAAGGTGCACAGGATGAGGAGAGTCCCGAGCCCGTAGTCTGGCTGCTTCTCTGCTTCCAAGGCGCTTCAGGGACTTCGAAGGCCAACAGTTGATTGATTTCCCTCCCGAACCTCTTCCGCAGCCCGGCAGACTAACAGGTGGCGACGTGGAAGGCAGGACTCAACTCAGCTCTAAAGCTCTCTTTGGAGATTTCGTCATTCTCCCATTCTCCCCTTTCACCTTACCCAGTCGAATCTGGACCCCAGGATTGTCTCAGGATCGTCTCAGGATCGTCTCAGGATTTAAGGCCTAGACTCCATAATGGCAGGTGAAAGCATATCTCGGGTTCAGGTCCGTGCGTGAGTGCGTGGTGACATGGAAAGGGTGACTGGGTCCAATCAGAGGGAAGCTGTCCTTGAACCAGTGAGGTCAAAGGTGTGCTGAGCGTTCAGAGACTGAAGCCATCAAACAGAATCCAAGCAAAGTCAAAGTCTTCCAATTCTGAGAAATAGAAAGAGACGACGCAAAACTCCTTCCACCCTCAGAAGTGTGCTCGCCGGCGTGCACGCCCTAGATAAATGTAGACATCAGATACCAAACTATCTGATCAAAAACTCAGTTTACACTCAAGAAGCTAATATGAAGATTGTTCGAGGCAAAGTTGAGTCGATCCTAGCTTGAGGCAGTCTTTCCTGGGACCAGAGCTCTAATCCTTGGTTACTCCTTTAGAAACCCTGGAGCAAGTCTACGAAGGCAATGGGAAGAAGGAAGGAAGGAAGGAAGGAAGGAAGGAAGGAAGGAAGGAAGGAAGGAAGGAAGGAAGGAAGGAAGGAAGGAAGGAAGGAAGGATGCTCCCTAGGCTAGGTTTCCGAGATGTCCTCAAGCAAGAGGATTCTCAGAGTGGGATTTCAAGAATGTGATTTTGTTTTTGTTTTTTTCTCTTTTCCTTCCTTTTCTCAGATCTGGGCTCGAAGAAAGCTACTAGCTCTTTCTTGCCCAAAGAATTGTTATCAAGACAATATTCGGTGTGTATGTAAGATGGCGTGATGCAGACACCAAACACCTTGTGACTGATATAGGTGGATACACACACACACACACACACACACACACACACAGACACACAAACATCTATTTACATCAGGATTGATTAGCTGAGGTATATAGAGACTCAAATTCAGGATTCACCTCTATGCTTTACAGTATGCTGATGGCATGCTATAAGTCTGGAATGCGGCTATATTAAAAAATGAAGCCTGCGTTGGCTGAGCAATATCTAGAAATATCCCCAAATTGGGTAAATTAGTCTCCCGTGTATAAAGGTATCAATTGTTTGCATTTCACCAGATTGTTTCCTACATTCTTAGTTTCTCAGCACATATGGAGAGAGACGGTACAAACACGAAACCTGGACGTTTAATTCCTTTTTCTTTGCTTGGTGGCACTGAAATAAATGAATGTTCCCCCACCCCCACCCCGCCCGGCTTCTCTGAGACTTAGGCGGCTCTCAGCAGGAATACTTTACCAGCAGAGGAGTCAGATTGGTGTGTGAGCAGCACCGCCTAGTGGTCCTTCGGGAAGTTTCGATCGACCTGCTTTTCAGAGAGTTCTCAGCCTATTCCGCCACGAAACAGCTGACTTTTATCCTTCCACACAATCCCCCCCGCCCCCTACCCCCCTAGAGTCCAGATGCCCAGAGACTGAACAAGGGTGATTGGGAGAGGAAGGGAGAGAAGGGGAGGTAGCCTTTCCCAAAGACAAAAAAAGATGCACATTTTCCTTACCTTTAACCCGCCGACCCCCACTGCCGCCAAGAGTTCAAATCCCACCCCAGGTAGGTGTGTAGGGACAGATTTCAGGGCGAAATCAATCAGTTCCAGTTTGGTGGATTTTCTGTGATCTTCTACACAAAACTCTGGGAAGTTGGTGTTTCTGCATTATAGACATAAAATCACTTTAAACAAATGATCCTTCTTCCTCCCCCCCCCCCTCCTCTTTTGAGATGGATAACAAAGCTCCCTCCCCGCCGGTCACTTCCCCGCCACGCCGGCCACGCCTCCAAGCCAATGGTTGAAGAACCCGCAAAGACCAGAGGACGGGTCAGGTCCCGGCGCGTAAGCCACTGAGAACGCGCGGAACCTGGCCATCCCGCTTTCTGATCACTAAAGTTCTCCTCTGGCTGAGCTGTTTGGTCCAGCTCTGACCAGGATAAAGCAGGGAGTTAGTATGAGATCGGAGGAGGAAAAAGGGAGCAAGAGCTTGGCGTTTTAGATTCCCTTGTTCTCTCAGCCAGGAACGTCTTCCTTGGAGGGGGAGGGGAAGAGGGCTAGCCAAGGGGTAATTGTTTCTCTTCCCTTTCCTCGCCTGTAATTCTCCCCGTCTTCCGAAGTTCTCTTTTCCCTCAGTTACAAAAGGTGTATGCACCTAATAAGTGGAAATAGAAGCCGCGCGCCTCTTCCTGGAAACCCGCATAGAGTGAACATGTTTAGGGGCGATGGTGGCCCACAAGCATCCTGGGGGGGTGCTGATCAACCAGGTGAAAATATAAGAAAGGTCTGTTCTTTCATTCTCTTCCCGCCTCGAGTGGGCGACATGGTTCTCGAAACTTTGATTCCTTGAACACTGTTCAGTGAAATTCAGCTTTCTGCAAAGACAGGTGAAGACTATTTCCCTCTCCTCAGCCAAATCTTCGAAATGAGGTCATACCTCTTTTTGGTAACCCTCCTCCTTACCCATAGATCTTCTGGGAGTCTCTTCTCGCTTTGATAATCCCAGATATTTTTCCTCCAACAGAAAAATAGCTAGAAATGAATTTCGGATTAATAGTGTATTAGTCCATAGTAGCCCATAGCTGTTGATGCTGCTAACTCATGTGTGACCTAGGATCTTAAACTCCCAACCACCACTCAACCAAGCATACACTCACCTTCCCCTCTCTCAGAACTTTCAAAAGCATAGTGAAACTTGGGTTCTGGCCCAGTCCCTAACTTTCTGGGTTCATTTGCTTTTTAAAACCCATTCATAGAATATTAATTCTGACAGATCTTAAGGGTCATCTAGCTGCCCAACACTTTCCTTTTACGGATGAGGAAGCTTCGGTACAAAGTGCAATGACTTGCCCAAGATGACTCAACTATTAAATGACAGAGAAAGAATTCAGGGTCTCCTGAGACCTTTGACTTCCAAGTCCAGGATAATTTTTCTTCTATGGGTCTCAGACAGACCCCCATCTTTACAATAAGCTGACCCCCCCTTCCTCTCCCTCCACCCCAATCAAGGGCTCCTCACTATCTGGTCCCAACCTATTGGAGATAGGAGACCTACAACAAGATCTTCAAATATGGCTTTGGTTTTATTTATATAATTTGTTGGGAATGGAGATGAGGTTCGAGAAAAGAGAATTCGACTTTTTTTTTTCTTTGCAGTATTTAAACCTGAGTAGTGGTATTCAGTTAATTGTTGCCAAGTCAATTCCTGGACACTAAAACATTCCCTGGCTGAGAGTCTCCTGGGCCCCACTTCACTTTTCTCTTGTTCTCTGTTTCGTTGTTTCTGGGGTATGCTTCAGGAGGGACAAACGAGCTAGCAATCACCGCAGTGGCCAACCACTCTGGAAAGATGATCTGTTTCCTTTCTATGTTCCACCTTTTCATTTGAAACTTCGTATTTTCTGTCCAAAGAACCGGAGGTTACCCCTGTTTTATCCCTAACTTTGCGAAACCTGGCGTGAGTGAGTAATGGTGTAACTCGCATCTCTCTCATTTCTCCCTCCCTTCAGGAGATGAGGCACGAACAGTGCAGTCCAAAAGGCTTGGCCCAGTTGACATTTAGCTTTCTGGCATAGTCCAGATTCTGATCTGAAGCAAAAGCAAGAAGCTTCTTCACATTTTCCCTTTGCGGAATGGGGTTTTGCTCATCTTCTCGGACTCCACTGGTCTTCCCTAGATAACACCTGGATGGAAGGAAAACCTTCGACTTCTTTGACTACTCTTCCATTGCAGTATCTTGCTCTCATCAGAGAGTGCTATAAATTAACATATTGATGGCACTTTTAAAGTGTGCAAAATCCTTTAAGTATATTTCTCTTGAGCTTCACAACAACCCGTTAAGGCAGATAGTGTAGTATTAGGTAGAATTGTTATTGCCATTTTACAGACCAGGAAACTGAGCTATTAAATAATTGACCAGTGTTACAAAGCCAGTACATGACAGAAGCTGCGTTTTAAGCTCAGATCTTCTGATTTCCAATCCAGAGTGTTCTATCTACTATACTGAAACGACCTCCCTAGCTAACACGGACATTTAGGCAACTTTCCCAATATTAATTTAATTCTGTCTTCCCAGCCATCCCTTCTTGAGTTAGTTACTGTTATTCCCATCTTACGGAGGAGAAACTAGGCTTATCGAGGTTAAACGACTTGCTTATTATTACACAGCAAGCAAGAATCAAAGGCAATTCACAATAAGAAACAAAATTTTAAAAGAATCAAGGGAGGAATCTGAACCCAGATCTGTCTCTATTCTAGGTCTCATTCTTTCGCAGCAAAACCAGATTGCTTCTCTAGATAATAATGAATCTCTTCCGACAGAGAAATGTTGGGCTTGTCTGGGACTTATGAAAGAAGGTTGTAACTTTTTCGTAAGTAAAATGTATCTTTTTTCACATCCCTGGTAGTTGGAGGCAGGGAAGACCTGAAGGTGGAGGAGGGGAGACAAGAGACCGAGACAAGAGACTAAGATAGAAAGTGAATGAAAAGATCCTCTCCTATCTCTCCCCCCACGCCAGAGTATGCTCTGATTGGATCAAGTGTAGAGGTTCTACCGAATGGGGTGGGGTGCAAAGGGGAGAGAACGGGGTGAAGTGGGGGGGGCGGGTTGGTAGGGTTGAGAACGCAAGGGAGGGGACGCAACGGCGGAAAGCAGGCGTGATCAGCTGGCTCAGTTGTAAGTTCTCCCGCACTCACAGAACCGGGCTTGGAAGAAGGAACTAGCCAAAAGCCATGGGGATGTGCCCACTGGAAGCGAAGATCTTATCTAGCCGGGGAGGACCCTAAGCGAAAGGGAAACGGCCCGCGTGCAGTCATAACAAACTCAGGCCCCAGTGACTGGGTGTAGCTGGAGGAAAAAAAAAATCTCCCTGCAGTCTATGCCCCCCGCCCCCAACTTGGACAATAGCGTGAATGTCTTTTCTAGGACGCGCGCCCAGTCACCCTCTCCCAATCACACGCAAACACACACAGAAAAAAACCGATCCTTTCCCCGGAGCTTCGGCTGGCTTAGCACAGTTACTTACGATTTACCTCTCCCCCCCCCCCCAACCCAAGGAGCTCCCGCGCACGAACAATAGAAGGAAACAAATTGCTGAGTTTTTAGTAGTTCCCTCTTTCTGTACACACACACACACACACACACACAAATACACACACTCACACAGACACGCACACGCACACGCACAAACACAGACACACAGACACACGTACACGCACACACGATTTTCAGAAGTCTAAGTAAGGTTCTCAGCCCCGACAGTCACTCCAGGGACTGAACAGGATGAGCCGGGGCAGGAGGGCGCTCAACTATACAGAGAAACCAAAGGCTGTGGCAGAAATGCAATATACCCCAGCGGCCCCGACTGGTCTCGGACGCTGCGCCCTGACAGGAGCGGTTCGGAGACCTCCCGGGGCTGGACTGGCAGGAGCTGGGAAGGAGGGAGGGAGGGACTGGAAGGAATCTGAACCCGAATGTATGTGATGTGATGTGATGTGTGTGTGTGTGTGTGTGTGTGTGTGTGTGTGTGTGTGCGCGCGCGCGCGCGCGCGCGGGCGCGGGTGCATATAGCGTTGGGGAAAATCTCTCGCCTGTCTCTACACTCAGCGTAATGACCTCCATATGGCCTTTTGCAGCGGCAGGCTTACTTCCCATCCGGTCCCTTCTCCGGAGACCCGCTGGTATAATCATCTTAAAATAATGGGAACGGGTAGGAGCCCAAACAAGTTGAGGGGGAGGCACTTGGCCCCCATCTATCTCTCGATCTTTAATCCTGGGGTCATACAAGAAGATACTTCATTCTTCCTCCTCTCCCGTCCCCACCCGGCACAGCTGGCAAAAAGAAGGGTGGGGTGGGGATCGGATTCTTTCAAAGTCTTTGGATTCTGTCTCTGGAAAGCTAATCTGAAGGATGGGAGTGCTGTCTGAGTTATTTTCGAGCTCCAACCAAAGCTTGGTAGATTCCCCCCTCCTCCTTACCTTGGATGATCAGTGTACCATTTAAAAGTCTACTGTCCAGGTAATTCTATGTTTCCTTTTGCGTTCAAGCAGTTATCTCCTGGATACTGAATGAAGCGCGTTCGACCAGCGTAGAAAATGTGCCTCTTTTTGTATCCTCAGAACCTCATGTGGTGTCTGGCACATTGTAGGCACTAACTAAATGTATTTTGAATGAATGAATGAATTCCGTCCGTGTGTACGCCATGATGAGTTCGCAAATGGAACAGTGGAGGTAGAGGGGGTTGTGTGCAACCGACCAAAGGGGGCTCGACCCGCATCTCGGAGAAGAGGTGGGAACTGTAGTTTCAAAGAAACATGGGGGTGGGGGGTGCTTACTTCTCTCTCTGATAGCTCCCAAGGAAACGTGGCTGTCAGAGCAGTCCCGGGCGAAGGGCAGGGCAGAAGACAGAAGGTTCAGAATCATCCTATCCCTTACCAGACCTCTCTGCCACTTGGGCCTCTGGGAAATTGTCAGAAGGAAAGGAAAGGAAAGACAGAGAACGACTATCACCCGCAGAGAAGGAACTGGGGGAGGGGGCCAAGGAGATGGACCCTGGGCTGGTCTCCACCCCCTCCCCTCCTCTATCTTTCAGAGCAACAGATTCCGTTGCCTGTCAGCGACTTCAGGGGGTCCTGTTCTAGGTCCTCTGGGGGCACGATTTAGCTTAGCCGAAACAGCAAAGCAAAACTTTAAAAGTTTGGGGAAGCAAAAGTGCCATCCCCGTATGGCTGGAGATTCTCGGCTTCCACGTTAGTTTTTCAATAATAATGAATATTTTACTTCCATGAAATAGTCTTACTTTTTTTAAACTAAATACCCATCCGCAGTATTCTTGAAGAAAACCAAAAATAGGAAGCTGCAAGGAGATAACCGACTGGCTTTTCCCACCCGTCTCCAGGTTTCACTTCTCCAAGATCTGTGTGGCTCTGCTCCCCGAAGTTAGCATCTACCTGAAAATACTTGGAAGGGTCGCCAAGGCGCTCCATATCTGCTGTCTACTAAGAAGTTCTCCCAGTGGTTCAATAGAAATAAATCCACGAACTTAACTCATTTCTTTCCCTTTTTAAGTCTTGGAGAGTATATTGATTTCGTAGATTTACTTTGTTTCTAGATAGTTCTAGAGATCAAAGAGAAATTTCAATCAACCAATATGGAATTTTACGTCTTGGTGACAATACAAATCAACATATGCTGGGACTTTTTCAAACTCTTAACTTTCTAGCTTAACTTTTCTGATGAAATGTCTAACTTATTTTCATAGTGTGTGAAGCGCAAATATACTAAGCAATTATCATTAAGCTACATTACTTGCTAGCACATATTTCATATCAAATATCTTACTGTGCATTTCCACACACACACACACACACACACACACACACACACGCACGCACACACTTGGATTGTTCCTTTGTATTTTCCAGTCTTACTCTACAATGATTTCCTAATCATTAGGTGCCAGTCAGGAACGTTAAAGGACGCTAATACTTTTTTAAAAATGCTCTTAAACAGCCTTGAATTTAAAGATTTGGTTTAGTTTTTAAATTTGATTCTAAATATACCCTTGAAAATGGCATTTAAGTTGTTTTTATATTACTAAGACAGACTACTATTGTCATTGGTAAAATTCAAACTCTCAAATTTTCCACTGAACAACCAGGGGAAAATTATTCACTTGGATCTCATTTACTCTCTTGCTTATTTTTTCTTCTTCCAAGAAAAGTCTGGAGTCTGACTTTTAAATCATGAATTAAATTATATACTTCAATTATTTGGAATAGTCTGTGCCCCCAAAGTGCTGGAGTCATTGGTACTCTGCCCCATTTCCAGTGTGAATACCATATATTTAGTAGCGGCTTCTTTGAAAATTAAAGGAAGTAATCACTATCTTATTTCCCTTCAGATACTCAACTCAGTTCTAGGAAAAAAGAAAACAAAAACTTGCAGTGTTAGTTAAAAGATCTAAATATCTTTTATTCCAAATCATGGAAAAGATTGAGCATAGACTTTAGTTTTACATCATTCCAGCACCTTTGGGATCATTTGGACCACGTATTCTTAACCTCTTTTCCTGTCAGGGACTCCTTTGATAAAGTCTGTGGACTGCAGAAAAATGTTTTAAATGTATAAAATAAAATATATATTATTACAGAGGAAACCAAAGATAAGTTAAACAATTATGTAAATTTTCCCATCCAAGTTTATGTTCTAAAATCAATCCAGAAATCCTTTGGAGTCCATATAAGATCCAGATTAAGGATCCTTGATGGACAGATAGACAGAACAAATCCTGTATGATAAACTCCTTTGAGATGCTCAAAAAGGTGACTTCTCAAATATTATTATGTATACCCAATTTCAGTTCACCAAATCCGCACTAGGGTAGAATGACTACTTATCATAAGAAAGAATATGTACATTCCAGAAATCAATTTTCAAAACAATAACATCTCAAGATTATGGATCAAGGATGGTTTTTCAAAAGAACACAGTTGTTTTCCATCATTCACTTTTACATATTTGGGAGGAACAAGAGGCCTGAAGGGTGGGGGTGGGGACGAGAAGAATAGGGAGAAGTATAGAGGGTAATCAATTAAAAGGAATTTGGGGAGCTCAACATGTGTTTAACTGGATATGCTTAGTAGATTCATACTGGCCTTTCACCCCTGAGTCCTAAATAATAAATAAAAGGGATTTGATGGTCTCCACTCTGCAGTCGCTTAATGTAAATCTGAAAGAAGAGTTCAACAGATTGCACCATTCTGTTCGCCTTTAGCTTTGTGCTCCTTTGGAAGGAAAAAAAGCACACATTTGAAGAAAAAGAAAATTGTCCTGAGCTCAGATTGGTACAAATCAGATGTCTCCAAAGAAAACAAGTTTGTAGTGCTAAATATTAGAATCTAAAGATTAAATGTAATCAGGCAGTCCCAATTTACTATAATGGAAAGAGCCATCAATAATGAAAACCTTAAAGAAAATAAATTCCTAATTTCTAGACAGTTACATATAATCACCTTTTTTGAAAGGAAGGGGATTCCTAGGAGACGTGATTTTTTTTTTAAGTAGGTAAAGTTGGCTAAGATAGGACAGCATAGGAAATTTCTCAGTTGATCTTAGTTTAATAGCCTAAACAAACAGGAATTGAAAGAGAAGCTTTCACTTCATATTCTTTACCTTGAAAAACAAAACACAGAAACTATGTAGAATGTGTAAGAACTCAGCAGAGATGGTGCTTGGGGCTGGCTGTTTATTTTTAAAGGCAACATCCATATAAGACTATTTGGAATGAATGCTGATCAAAGCTGGGAACCTTAACTTAGCTTAATCAAGTTTCCAAATTCCTCTCAACTCTAAGTAGCATCAAGGAAAGTCTAAAAAAATGTTTTGTTTTGGGTGAAATGGAGCTGATAAGATTTCAAGTTTGCTGCATTCACAATTTGTAGAGGTTTATTACCATTGTCACTGGGCTCTCTGACACAATTATCTCTACTATATTCCAACTTGTTTTTGTTTCATTTCACAGAAACCAAGAATCACATTATCTTAGAGCTGAAAAAGGATCTCAAAAGTAACCTAGTCCAAACTCATTTGTAAAATGAGGAAACTGAGGCTCAGTGAAGGGGAATGACTAATCCACATTACTTTTGTTATAAATAGAGCAACAAAAGAAATGAATCAACCAATTAATAACATCCATTGAATTGCAGTAATCTTAAAAACTTCATTTGACAAAGCCAAAACATCCTAATTAGAAGTGAAAAATGTTGCCACTAGTACAGATGTGTTTGGGAACATCCAGGTGATTGACTGAATTTTTCATTTTCATCCAGATGTTTTGTCATATTTGATATAACCATTGTAAGCACATAGGAGAATCATTTCTGAACTCTTCCCATAGTCACATATAGTATATCTGGCTTTGAACCAAAAGGGATGATTTCTACTATGCCAGGTCAGAGAGTGAAGTCCGTCAGAGGCAAGACAAACAGCTTATTCTTCCAACAATTTCCATTTCCTCCTCTGTTGAATGGGGAAAATATTAATTTAACTACTTACCTAATAGAGTTGTTATTGTATGAGGCTCCAACGAGATAATGGGTCCAAACATCCCTGCAACTGTAACAATATAAATGTAAGTTATTATTACTAAAATCAATACATACTTTGGAGCCCACGCATCAGCTGTAACTCTATAGATTTAGATGTGCCTTCTGAATGAAACTTTAGTTCCCTCCTTTCTAGTAATAGTTTCCCTTTTGTCTCCATCTGTTCCTCTATTGTCTGGTATCTTTTCTGAAATTCCCTTAGGGAGACCTAATAATTCTATTCTTCTTTCCTCCTCTTCCTTTGTTCCTATAAACAGTATGATAGATAAATAAGTTAATATGGGGTATGCAATCTAGTTCTTCTGACCAATGAGCTTCCTGAGATGTTTACATTCTCTTATTTTTCCTATCCTCACCAAAGAAGCAAACTAAGTCACAGACTGAGGGGAAAATACTTGGTTATTTCCATATAAGGTGTAAGGTACAGAACAAGAGATTAGTTCTGATCACCCATTTCTCTCTCAAATGCTTTTAGACCAAGAGTTTTCAAATAAGTTTCTACTTTGAAATAATTTGCAGTTATGTTTTAAGAGATTTTTTTGGGGGTGGGGATTGCAAATTCACTAAATCTTTTCGCATTCTTTGTGTATTCTCTCTCTCTGTCTGTGTGTGTGTGTATGTATATTCTATTTACATATTTTTTTCTTCTCTTCTTCCAAATCATGCTGTCTTCTTCACCCTGAAACCATGTGCAAGCAAGGACTAGAATGCAGCTGTCCAAATATTTATTGTACCTTATTCATTCATTTAAAGGCTGTATAAATTGCCTTCTATATCTACAAAATAAAGAGTGAGATACATGATGAATATGAGATGATACTCTCAAGAAGTTTAGATTAGAAGTGACCACAAATAAATACAAGACAGATCAAGATAAGAGTGTAATGGGGATCTGGTGCATAAGCTCTAGGCTAGTGAGTTTATTTCAGGGAGAAATTATTCATATATATATATGTATAAACATATAAAATATATCTATATCTATATCTATATCTATCTATCTATCTATCTATCTATCTATATATATATATATATATATATATATATATATATATATATATATATATATGAAAAGACCTAAATGGGAGACTATGTGCATTCTGTAACTGGTTCAAGTAGATTTGTCATATGTTGAAGAGGAAACTCTGATTGGCTGAGAAGGCATTACAAAAAGCCTTTCAGCATCAGCCCTTCCCTCTTTTGCCTCATTTCATTTGGAGAGATCTCAGTGACTCTTTTAATCATGGTATCTGGTGAGAGACCAAGTTGTAAAGAGAAATGCCTTAGGGTCTTTTCCTGTCTGAGGACATTTGGCCCCATGAAAGGACCTTGGTCCTTGGCCTCTGTGTTTGTTCTTTTGGGGCCTCCATTATATAAACATATCAGGGAAATACAAATTTCTGAGATCAGATGAAAGAAAAATCACTTCTAGTTAGAGAAATTAGAGAAGACTTCATAAGAACCAGGTGTTGAATCTTGGGAAGGATGTTAACAAGCAGAGGTGAATAAGTCTATCCTAAGCAGACAAGCAAGAAAGTGTGACAAACTGTTTAGAAGTTTTCTCTCACTTCCTATAGAGGTATTTAAAGACAGTTATATTGCTGCTCCCACTCCCTGGAATCTACTCTTATCTAGGAGGCTAAATATCCCAAGTTCCTTCATTCATTTCTTAAATAATGTAGTTCTAAGCATTTTGATCATTTTCTCTTCTAAAACAGGCATAATTGAAGATGTAGACTGACAGAGAGCACAATCCAACTATCATTTGCTCCATCTTGTACATTAAATATAGTTGTGCTAATGCAGTCAAGATCATTTTAGCTGTGGAAGTTGAATAGCCCCTCTGAACCTGGAAGGTTCATTTTTATGGTCTTTAAGGTAGGGAGCAATTCCAAGATCCTGGCTAAGCATTATTCAAAATTTTATTTTTCTACCCAAGATGGTGACTATGTAGGATGGATGTTAAAGAAAAGTTAAAGATGGAAATGTCCAGACAGTTATTAAAGCAAAAGGACAAAAAGACAACAAGAAGAGAAAAAAATTGTGCAGAACAACATTCTTGGCCAAGAAAAGCGACCAACTCAATATGCAGAAGATTAATTCACATATATTAGACTCTCTACATACTTCATTTTATAAGGGAAGAGAGAAGAAGATGTTCATTAAATGACAAAGAGTAGAATCTTAAAAGATCAATATTTCCCTAACATACAACCTTATTTTATATGCCATGACCAGGATTTTACTTAAATGATCCAGGGATATAGACAACCTGTAATTATGATAAAAGGAAGGGTCCCCAGGAAAAGCAGCGGGACTATAAAAGATTTCAATTTGCTAGCGTGTTGTGTTCCAAATATTTGCTTGTAAATTGACTATTTGACACTTGGAATGTCATCCAGGGAAAATAGTTACTAATAGTTCCTAGATTAGCCCACAATAACCTATTTAGCAAACAGTAATAGACATAATGATGGAATAATTTTGATATTGTTGAAACATAATATAGTTGCAGAATTTTTAAAATAGAAAACTATGGATATGAAATTCATACTTAAAACAGGTTTGTTTTATTACCTTAAATGACAGGACTAGAAGAAATGGTAAAGATTCTGAAGGGAGATTTGGGTGTGTTCAAGGTCTTTAGAGGTCTGGGTTGACGCTGATTCTCATTTTCTTATTTCTTGTCAAAACTTATTCATTTCCTTGATAAAGCTGTGTATCAATATTTCTACTTTTAGACTTGTCAACTATAATTAAGATCAGCTCCTCCTTGGGCTTACCCATAGAACATAGAGGGAGGGAAGCCAAATAGAGGAGAGATATTTATTTAAGATAACTAGGCAAAAGTTTCAAGGGAGAAGGAATAAAGGAAGGAATATAAAGAGGATGTGTATGTACATGTGAGGAAGAGATTGCCTAAGGTAGTATCATTTTGCTGTGAGTGGTGAAAGACAGAAGGAAAGGGAAGAATATGGCTTATACAAAATTTCCCACAAGAAAGGGAAGAAAGGAGATGGTGGGGTAGAGATGTCTGAAATTTCTCTACATTAGCCACAAGGTGGCACCATGATCATAGCTTGATTGTTGCTTGGGTAAGAGAAATGGGACATGTATTTTTATATGTCCCATTACAATGTTTCATTACAGTATGGAGATAAACCAGTGTCAAGTCAACAGACATTTGCTAAATGGCTACTTGGTGCCATGTGAAATATTGTATTCTCAAAATTATGTCAGTAGAAAACAATCTCTAGCATATCTTAACTAAGCTGAAAAGATTTCAAGGGCGATATCCTATTTTTCTGTTGTCTGTCTAACCAAATTTGGAAAGGTTTATATTGAAGATGAGGTAAGATGATTGATTTTTTTGGCCATAGGAAATCTTGCAACTACAGAGGGATGAAATGATAGGATATTATTCTTTGCATCAATGGAGAAAATATTGTCATTGACAAAAATCACAAATGATTGAAACTTTGAAATATTACAGTGCCTTTTATATAGAGAATGCTTAATAAACTTTATTGAATTGTACATATGGAAGAAGTATTCATAATTCAAAATAAGTTTGTTACCTTTAAAATATCAGAGCTTTTGGGGGGGGGTCAGAAATTTCAGGAAAAAGGTTCAGAACATTATCCAAAGTTATGAAGTGAACTTTTTTTTTTAGAAGAGTAGTGGGAAGTTAAGGAATTTCTAAAGGAAAGAGCAGAGGATTCCAGTTGCAGGGGGAGGTGGTAACATCAAGGATAAGTAGGTAGAAAGTGGAGATAGCGAGGAGAAAAAATTGCTCTCTTCCAATATTATAAGTATTATAAGGTGACCAAGAACTTATTTTTATTCATCTTAGATTGAGAAGTCAGAATTAGGATCCATGACTAAAAGTTATAAAGTGAACTTTCTGGTTCTATATAAGGGAAAAAAAAACTTCACACTAATTGGAGCAAGGGGTAATAAGATGGAATGATTCTATAAGTTGTGAGGTCTCTAATATGGGAAGTCTTGAAGTAGATGTGCACATGCCAGATGTGTTGTAAAGAGGGGAAAGATCTGTTCATGTACAAGTTGGATTAGACTGATTTCTGAAATCTCTGCTAATTTTGAGATACTCATCATGGAGGATAGGATGAATCAAAGAATCTCTATGTCTCTAATTCTCCTGGGTAGAAGCAACTCTTGAGTTCATATGACTGAAGTGACATTTTTGCTCCTGAGGCTAAAAGTAAAAATAGTTCCCTCCTGAGAATCCTGGGGAGATTGCTATTTGAGTCCCATAAAGCAGTTTGGTAGCTCAATGAAAAAAGTACTAGACTGGAAACCTTGAGTTCAAATTTGCTAGCTATGTTGACTCTGAGCAAGTCACTTAACTGCTTCCTGCCTCAGTTTCCTCCTCTGTAAAGTGGAGATAATAGTTCTTCCCTCCCAGGGTTGTTTGGAGAGTAAAATAACATAATAATCATATAGTACTTAGCACTATATCTAGAACATTGGAAACACTATATATAAATGCTAATTATTATATCATATGAGATAATATTGCGAAGTACTTCACAAACCCTAACATACTATGCAAATGTTAGTTATTACTGTTCTTCTTCCAAGATTTAGACACAAAATTGGCACAGACATCATAGGTCCTTTTCTACTAGTCATTTCTAGGGTGAGATATGACAGAAACGTTCCTACTTCAAATTCTGAAACAGGAAGAACTCCTAGTTCTATTTCTGAATGGAATCATATGAATGAATAAATGTATAGATGTATGTATGTATGTTATGTATAGATGGACATATGGAGGGAGGGAGGGATTGATTATTTTAATCAGAGTTCTTGCTTCTTTCAGAGTTGTTTTCCTTTACAATGTCTTTACCTTCATATAAATTGTTCAAAAGATTCTGTTCACACTGCATTTCTTTATGTTTCCTGGAATTCTCTGAATTAATCTTTTCACTTTTTCTTCCAACTCAGTAATATTCCATTACATTCATATATTACAAATAGTTTAGCTATTCTCTATTTGTTGGCTACTCTCCTTAGACTCTGCTTTTTTTCTTTCCCTTTCCTCTTCTTTTCTCTAATTTTCTAATTTTTTATTCTGTCTCTTTTCAGGAACAGAAAGATAGTTCTATCTTAGGCTATTTCCCCATCAATATTATCCTGGCTAATAATTCTCTCCTTTCCCCATTCCTTCTTTTTTCCCTCTTCTTTCTTAAAGTTTGATGTATTTCCACACCAAGCTATTTGTGTGTGATGTAATCAAGGATGCATGTGTTGAATTCCTTTCTGTCCTGTTCAGATAAAAGTGAAATCCACTGATGTCCTCTCCCTGCTCCCCCCATCGTCCATATACATCCCAATTATGAGATAGCAAGTTCTATCCCTTCTTCCACCTTTCTATGCTAGTGTATTTATTTTATTTTCCCTTCTCTTTCTCCCCTTAAAACCTTCAGAAACCATACAATTTCAAGGCATATGATTTAATTCCCTCAATACACTTTGAAGACAATTAGGTTCTGAAAGTACAATTGTTTCTTTTCCCCCTATTGAAAAGCTAATGAATCATCATAAAAAAACTCATCACAATTATGCAAATACATTTTCCTTTCTAGATTTCTCTTGACTTTTGTGTTTACATTTCTAAGTTCTATCCCTAGTATCTTTATCAGAAATGCTTTAAAACTCTCAATTCCATTAAAGATCCATTTATTCCCTCTGTAGGATTATACTCAGCTTTTCAGAGTGTTATTCTTGGTTGTAAGTCTATGCCTTTTACATTTTATAATATCATATTTCAAACTTTAATAACATTAATGAGAAGTCATGAGGTCTTGTGTGACCTTGACTGTGGTTCCTTGGTAAATGAACTTCTTTAAATTCTTGAAGCAATTTTTCTTTGATGTGGAAACTCTAATTTTGGCTATAATTCTTTGGACTTATCCTTGTGGGGTTTCTTTAAAGTGCTGATTAGTGATTCTATCTTTATTTTGCCTTTGAATTCTAATAGATCTGAATAGTTTTTAATTATGATTTTTTAAAGCATATTATCCAGGTTTTTTTTTTTATCATGTTTCAGGGAGTACAATGATAGTAAATTATCTGTTCTTGACTTGTTTTCCAGGTCAGATGTTTACAATATTAAATATATAATTTCTTTCTCTTTTTTCCAGTCTTTTTGTTTATTTCATGGTATCACTAGGTTTTCAAGGAGTCCTGGGGCAAGTTAACTACTTTCTTTTGTAAACTCTTAATTGTCTAATTCTTTCCTCTTAAATTCTATTTCATTTTTTTATCTCTTACTTCATTTCTTCTAGGTATTCAATCAGTCCTTAAGAAAAAAAATGGTCTCTTTTTCTTTGAATCTCTGGTTGCAGTTTTAATGGAAATACTATTTCCTTCTAAGTTGGATTTTGGAGTATTGCTGGATCTATAATAATTCCTTATACTGTTCAATGTGGTTTGGTTTGGTTTTGTTGCTTGTCTCCAGCATTAACTTCTAAATTGAGACTTTGTGTCAAGGCCAAGCTGACACTCTTGAGTGGTATGTTCAGCCATGTTTGATCTTATCTGAGTCATTTGTTTCTTTAGCCCT
Organism: Macrotis lagotis; assembly: GCF_037893015.1. Taxonomy (NCBI): domain Eukaryota; kingdom Metazoa; phylum Chordata; class Mammalia; order Peramelemorphia; family Peramelidae; genus Macrotis; species Macrotis lagotis. Next base: position 95,442,171 of record NC_133661.1, read on the forward strand.
ATATCTCTTGAGTCTTCAGGACCCTGTAGGAAGAAAGGTAGGAAAGAAGAAAGGAAGGAAGAAGGAAGAAAGGAAGGAAGGAGAGATTTATTAAGCACTTACTCTATACAAATCATTAAGGACTAGAGATGCAAGAGAAAAGTACAATGGTCAAGAAACTCATATTTTAAAGGACAAAGACTACTGGTTTCAATTGCAAGTCAGGTAGAAAGATCCATGGGGCTTAGGGTACAGTGGCAAGTCATATCATAATGCCTTTTATTTAATATAATTTCCACTGATAAAATCATCTCAGTTCTGGTGTTAAACTATTTGACACTGGGCTGTAATATCTCAGGAGAGATCTTGCTGGTGACCTGGGAGTTCTAGGTTGACCTGGTCTGGTTGATGCCATGAGTGTATTGTTTATTGCCACTTCACTTCCAAACTTCTTCACCCTTTGGAATTTGGACCATATGGAGGTTTTCTTTGTAGCCTTGTTCCTAAGAGATACAGAACTCTACATACTTCATGGCTGTCTATTTCTGGTTATGCTGTGAGGTTGCACTCAAACACTAACTTTACTGGTAGCTTCCTCTCCCATTGCTTGTGAGTTTTTGGCTGACTTATTTTTTGAGAGGGAGGAAATCTGGTGCACAAGTCATTCTAGTTTCTTATTACATTTCTTGATCATTATTTGGTTAGGTTCAGCATTTAGGGTTTTTTTGTTGAAGTAGCTATGAAACTACTGTTATTTTTTCTAGAAATAACATTGTATGATCTTTATTTATGATCAGAGAAGGAAGTGGACCATCATGTATCAAAGGTGATGAATAACCAATGGACAGACCTTTGGTATTCATGAATATTAAAAAAAAACAGAGGAAGATCTCTGGTGTGTTAGGTAGACTCTTATGGATAATTTAAGGAAAGACATGAACAAGAAAGGCATTGGATAAGAAGATTTGGAGCCATTGAAGTCTTCACCCATGGAGGGAGTGTACCCACATACATGAGATCACACATCCATAAAGGAACTGAGGTATTTATATGGCGCTTTATTGTTGAGAGTGCTTCTGCCAGAGACTACCTCATTTGATCTTCACAATAACCCCTCAAGGCATGTGGATTGATTGAGGTATGTAGGGCAGAGACTTGTCCCTCTTTCATAATTTGAGTAATAAGAATCCAAGAGGTTAAATGATACTCTAATGTCACACAGCTAGTAACAGATCCTCAAACCTAGATCTTAAAAGTCTAATTCTTTGCATTTTGTTCTTCTCTAATGTCGTACTTCAAAGGCCTAGACAAATCAGATGTCCTTTGCACAGAATCTGTTGTTCTTCAAGAAGGAGAAAAAGGAACTGATTCTAAGACTTGGAAAGTTTCTTGACTGAAAGACTGTGGAATCTTGTCTCTAGGAATTTAGCAATCCCATTATATTGAGTTTAAGTAATCTGCTTTTAATGTTTTCTTTTCCTTGACATCTGAAGAAAAATGCATCACTGACCATGATAACCTCCAAGAAATAATACCCTAGAGATATTCATTTCTCTGAAAAAATGTCATCAGGGCAGACCATACAAGATTAAGAACAAACTTCAAAAAGAGAGTGTGATGGTGTAGAAAAGAGTGCTGAATTTTGGCCTGGGTTAAAATTTAGACTCTTCTAATTATTATCTGGATAATTTTAGATAAATCACTCCAATTCTTTGACCTTTGCTTTCCTCAACTACAAAATGAAGGGTTGATTAAATAATTTCCCAAGTTCTTTATAGCTCTAAATCCTATGATTTCTTGGAAGATATTTCCTTCCTCTATATATTGAAAAAAGATGAAACACCACCTTCTTTGCATGTAGTTTGGTTTGTCCCAGAAGACCTGCTTTTGGGTTACTCATCAAAACCAAAAATGATACAAAATTAAGAAGGATAGCTAACACTTTGAATGGTAGTCAGGATCCAAAATGACCTAGATAGGATAGAGTGATGGCTTCACACTTGGATCCAAAAAAATTAATTTTGCAAGTACAATATGAGTGAGATTTGACTTAGACATCAGTTAACCTGAAAATGTTCTGGATTTGAAAAAATTAAAAAGCTCTTTATAATTCAATGGAATGATAAGGAAGCAAAACAAAAATAAAAACAAAAAATGCTTAATCTTAGGCTACATTAAGAAAAACATAGTATTGAAGATAAGATGATTATAGTACCACCAGTCAGTCCAAATCTGGAATATTGTATTCAGTTCTGTGCCTTTTGGAAAGGTCAAAGTGACTTTCTTGAAATCATACAGATAATGAGAAGATTCAGAATTTTAACCCAACACTTTTTCTACCCACCACTCTCTTTTTTGAAGTTTCTTTTCAATCCTAAATGGGTTGCCCTGATGACATTTTTTTTTAGAGAAATGATGCAGCTCCTTTAGGTTATTATTTCTTGGAGGTTATCATGTTTATGGGTGCATTTTCTTCAAATGTCAAGGAAAGAAAAGAGTGATAGGGATAATAAAAGGACTATAGGACATAAAGTATTTGAAATAGTTTAAGGAATTAGGGAAATTTCATGGAAAACATGACAGCCTACAGGTGGAAGGAAGATTAAATTCATTTTGCTCAGTTCCAAAGGTAGAATAGTATGTGGAAAGTACAGTGGTAGATTTGAAGCATACATACACATGTTTTAATAATTGAAGCTGTTCAAAAACCTAAAAGAAAGTTGAAGGAATACTTCTAGGGACCAGTAGAGTTGATTCTTGATCAAGTATATTTTAGATTAGATAGCTTCTCCCTTTTGGTTTTATAACCTAGAATAGTTTGGGTTTTTTCTTCACAATTCGCAATCTAAGAGCATCATGGGATTTTGGAAAGAAATCCTTGATCTCCCAGTTCTTCTCAGACATATGTAATTATTTTTACAATTAAGTAGCCTTGAGGATCTTTGCAATAAATATGACTTCATTCTGAGATAATCACTCCACTTTCACCAGTAGCAGAGCCTCAACATGACAATGTATTGATGCCAAATGACTTCTTCTCACACTAAACTCCCCTTTACAATCTGTGCCACTCTGGACAAATCACTTTTGCTCAGTCATTTCAGGGTCTATGTGACTTGATTTGGGGTTTTTATGGCAAAGATACTGTAATGGTTTGCTATTTTCTTCTCTAGTTAATTTTATGGATTAAGAAACTGAGGTAAACTGAATTAAATGGTTTTCCTAGAATTACAGTTATTTTATGATCTGAGGCCAGATTGATTTCAGGTCTTCTTGACTCCAGGACCAGCACTCTCTATCATACTACCTAACTGCCCATGGACAAAGAACTAAACCCCTGTAAATTTCATTTTCCTCCTCTGAATTATGAAGACTATATTGTTATATTATTGTCTTTTTCAAAAAATCTCTTGTTTTATAAACTTTAAAATGCTTTATACATATTAGTGATCATTATCATTTCCCAAAGACATCAGGAAAGAGTCAGATTGACTTAGGTCTCACATCTGTTTGAGTCTAAGACTCCCTAAAACTCAATGACTCCCCAAGGTTCTACCACTCTCTGTGACACTGAATCATCCTCCCTCTCTGGAAATCAAGTTTCCCCCATTTCTAATGAGAAGATCTCTGAGGTTCATTCTAGAGCTATGTTAGAACTCCTAAAGTGTCCCAAGGGAAACCAGAACCTTTCCATGATAAGATAACATTAAGACTTTATTGAAGCTGGTGAAATGGTTTAAAGGATCTAAGCAAAACTACCAAACTCTTTTGGAACTTGTCCAGATCTGGACAAGTTTGTTTCCAATATCCATTTCCTTGTTTAAAAATCAAGATTATTAACTAGTCAGGCATCCTAAATAGAATCATATGTACATGACTCTTACTTATTGTAAGTAAAATATTGTAATATGTTCAATAAACACAAATCTCATTTGAGGAGCAATAAAAAGACCATACCCAGTTCCTCAACATTTTTTACACATAAATATGCTATTTTACAGAAGGGAAAACTGAACTCCATATTTTAACAAGTCATACAAAGACAAAAAGGACCTTAGAACCCATTCAGTTCATTCATGTAATTTTACAAATAAGGAAACAGAGACACAGAAAGTAACTTGTCTAAGGTCATCAGGCTAGTTAATGATAAAGCTAGGACTTGAAACAAAATTTCTGGACTCCTTAGATCAATATTCTTTCCCCTTTATCCTGTTGTCTGCATTCTAGTCATTGGGCAAAGTGGAAAGCTGTGGTTCACATCTAGTTCAATGCCCTGCCTTCATGTTCTCATTTTCTATCTATCTCTGTCTCTCTGTCTCTGTCTCTGTCTCTGTCTCTCTCTCTCTGTCTCTCTCTCTCTCTCTCTCTCTCTCTCTCTCTCTCTCTCTCTCTCTGTATATATATATATATATATATATACATACACACACACACACACACACACACACACATATATATATATATATATATATGTAGATATACATTCCTATAACACACACACACACATATAGATATATATCAAGTTTTGCAAACAGGGGAATATTTGTCTGTAGAACTGATCAGTTAATTTGTTGGCAGCCCACCAGGAAGACAATTGCTTCATTTGGAAAACCAGTTCTATCTCTCCTTAGGGTCCCTTCCTAGTTCTTTTCTGTATGTTCTCAAGACAGAGCAATAGATCAGACTGATTCCAAAGGAGGCACAGTCACTGATGTGCACCAGAAACACCGAGGGGTTCAGAGTTTACCCCACAATGATATCTTCTAGCAGTAGTTGACTGAAGTCATCTCCTAGGAAAATAAAGTATTGGTTCCTATTCTTAAAAAAAAGTAAGATGGCTTCTCAACTTAAAAAGAATTTGTTATCTGACTTTTTTTTTGCCTTGATTTGCTTATGTGATATTATGAATTCAAAGTTATTCTTAATGGTATTTTCTAATTCTTTTGACCCAATTTGCATGTGTGTGTATGTATGTGCACATGTGTACATCTCTGTATAATTTTGCATATGTGTATATAATATAGTTACAAACTACTTTAGTGAATTAATTCATTTGGTTCTCACAACCCTCCAAGAAGGGCAAGTCAAGGTTATTATTGGTATTTTAAAGATGAGGAAAAACAAGACTCATTGATTTGCTCAAGCAAATAAGTGGTCAAGCTGAAAGTCAAAGACATGACTTGTCTTCTGACTTTAAATACAGAACTCCTGAGCACAGAGGTCCAGTCCTGATTTTCCTAGGGCCCTTGTCCCTTCATAGACAATAATGAATAAAAGCTGGGTCTTGTAAGGTGACCAGAGAAGCCATTATTTACTTTTTTGCAGGTCATCTCTGATTTCCAATCATCTTGAGGACAGAAAGAAGTAGAAAACAGTTTGTCATTGGGTACAATACTCATAAAAGTAGTCAAATTGAATGCAACAAAGATTTGCTTGAGTTTCTCTTGCCCAGTCTACATGGCTAATGTTTGTTCCCAAGGCAGACAGGTTTCCAGGTGAGTATATTTGACTGGGAGAGTCTTTAGGTTAGTGAGGCTTTTGTGCTCTAGAGGAGCAAGCCAGAGTCCCCCAGGTATGCTGAGAAAGCAAGCTTGTAAATTGGTACTAGTTTACCGGAAGGGGGCAGCTTTTGGAGATAGGGCCCACGCACTGATCCCACAACTAAGTGTTCTGAGCTCCACCCTGAAACTTGTTAAACTTTGCTTTCCCTTGGGGTCCCCCTCCCAGACAGCATCTGTCCTGGTACTGGAGTGGTCCACATGAAGGGGAATTTACAGGGCTTTTATCACGCCATTCAAATGTACAATCCTGAATCAGCAATAAAAACTGGCTTATTCACCTGGAATGCTTTGAAAACATTGGATCAGGAGCCAAGAGATCCAACTTCTGACTAGGCCTATGATCTTGGGCAAGTTATCTTACTAATGTAAGTCTCTTTTTCTGCAAAATAAAGCATTTGAACTATGGTATTCTCAATCTTTTTGTGTCATAGACCCCTTTTGGCAATCCAGTAAAGCCAGTCTGGACCCCCCTTTTCAGAATAATGTTATTAAATGCATAAAATGAACTATAACAGAATATAAAGGAATTCAATTACATTGAAATATATTATCAGAAGAGTTCCTAAAGACAAGTTCACAACCCCAGGTTAAGAATCCTTAGAGTAGGTGAATCCTTGAGGTTCTTGCCAGGATCTGAGTCTAAATATTTTTTAATATATAGTATATTTAATATAATATAGGTTTCAAAAATAAGTATAGAATATGATTGCAAATCTTGAGTACCTCTCAGTCTCTCTCCCTTTCTGTGCCAAAGGAACATTTAAGTCTTACCCCAAAGGAAAAAAATGGACATAGCCACCATAAAGGTGATTATCTTCTAAGGAGCTTAAAGGGCTCTTGCCACAGTTCTTTATTCTTTCTTCTCAAGGTGATCCTAGACAAAGTAAAGAGGTCAGGTTTTCCTTTGACCAGTTTACAGCTCTCAAAGCAAAGCTAGGCAAGATAACAAGCAATGATTCAACTCTATATACCTGTCAGGTACTATGTTAGCAAAAATAGTCTTTGCCCTCAAGGAGCTTACATTTTAATGGTAGATGGGGAAGGGGGAACATATAAACAACTATGTATACATAAGATATATAGATTAGGAGCCAAGATATACATACAAGATATATCTGTGCACACAAGATAAATATATATATATATATATATATATATATATATTTTCATACAAGATATAAAAGTATCTATATATCTTACATGTAAACAATTTTTATAAGGACATATATACTATATGTATATATCTTCATAATTTATATATCTTGTATGTATGTTGTTATAGAAATATATATCTTATATCTACACAGTTGTTTATATAGTTTATGTACATAGTTGCTATATATCTTCCATGTACATAGTTGTTTTATACATAAATATTTTGTAATTACATAGATGTTATATATTTTATATTGCTTCTCTGTTAAATAAAACAGTCATATAACTATAATGTAAGTTTATAACAATTATAGGTAGAAAGAAAGAATGAAAGAGCAAAAGAAAGAATTAGATAGATTGATAATAAATTGGAGCTAAATCTCAGAGTCAAACCACTGGTAGAGAGAGAGAGAGATAGAAAGAGAATTGGAGAGGCCAAATGATTAAATGATTTGTCTGATATCATATTGGACATAGCAGAACTAAAACTATGACAATGCAACAGATCTCTAGGTCAATTTTCTTTTCCAAACTTCATAGTGGATAGAAAATTTGTCAAGAGAAACTTTGTTGGGGACATTTCTTTATGGGCGGTCAGGACTTAGGCTATGACTTAAGGAATTTGACCTAGTCTGCTTCACCTAAGAAGACACCTGATCTGTCCAAAAATGGAAAAAGTTGTCAATCTGAGATGCTCAGGTCTCTGGTACTGAAAGAGCTTGGATGACCAAACAACCACCTGTCATGAATGTTGTAAAGGAGATTCCTGCACTGGGCAGGGAATTATAGTTTCTAACTATGAAATTTTATAGAAGAAGAAACTTTATGGGGAATTTTCCCCTTTATGGAAGAAACTTAAAAATGACCTAGGTCAGTAGCCAGAGGGGGTCATGACTTGATCACCTACTCAACTAGTGATTGGGACTTAAGAACAAGATGCTTCAACTATGTTTTCCACTCCTCCAAACTCTTAAATTCCCTTCTATCTCTGAGGGGTTATGATTCTGAATAGGTGGGAACAGATTATACTAAGTTGGTGATATTAAACTCCTCTATGAGGAAATTAAGTTGCTTTAATATTTGCTTAAAAGAAGTTTCATTGTAAATTGATACATACATGAAGGCCTCTCTTCACATTAATTATACTTTCTTTGATGCCACACACCTTAGGCCTTGGGCACCTTAAGAAAGCCTCATAAAATAAATGACACATACAGCCTGTTTCTCTTCGCTGAAGAACTGAGTTTCGGCTTCTCTTGAAACAGTGCAGATTACAGAAATCTTCAGAGAACTGAGATGCAAACTCGTGTTAATTAGTACCTGGAAGAGTCCAGAAAGCTGAAAAACAGCTTCATTCTCTGCAAGGAAAAGAAATCTGGAGAGCAGGCTGGTCTCAGCTAGACCAGGACCTATGTGGTTTATGAGGTGGAAGGGAAAAAGCATGGACATTGGCTCTAATTTCCATATCTGCTGCCAAATTACTGTGAACTTGAACAAGGAGGAGCTAGATGGTTCAGTGGATAGAGCACTGAGCCTGGAGTTAGGAAAACCTGAATTCAAATCCAGCCTCAGACACTTAGTGCTTGCATGACCCAGGGTAAATTGCTTAACTTTTATTTGTCTTAATCCACTGGAGAAAGAAGTGTCAAATCACTCCAGTATTCTTGCCAAGAAAATCCTTTGGACAGTGTCCACAGCGTCATGAAGGGTCAGACAAGACTGAATGACTGAACAACAAAGACCTTGGACAAAATTCATAATAGTAGAACTGGAAATCCAGAAAAGAGTTTAGGGATCCAACCCAATCTCCTCATTTTATAGATGGAGAAAGAGGATTAAAACCCCAAAAGTAGCAGCATTTAAACAGGAATCTGGTCTCCCGCTGTCCAGTCCAAATGTTCTTTCTACTACTAGAATGACCTTTCATTTTTTTGTGCACAGATTTCATAAAATGAGCTTAATAATAACTGTTATGCTTACCTCCTAAGTTTCGTGATCCACCAATCATTCAATCAAGAAACTTTTACTAAGGGCCTACTGTCTACAAGGCAGAGTACTAGACTCTAGGGCAATAAAGATTTGGAACTGAAAGGGACTTTAGAAGTCATCGAATGCGCCACTTCAACTTGCAGATAAGGAAACCAAGACCCAGTAAAGTTAAGTTCTTAAAAGTAGTAACCAGTAAAGCAGGCATTTAACTGAAATGCTTTCCCTCCAAATCCATCCCTTTACACTAACTGTAAAGAGACATATAATAGGAATTCTAATTTTTAATGCTGTGTCCAAGGGGAATCTCCATGAGTTCTGGGGTTTTAAATGATGACCTTGATCATTTCATTTAAAAAGACATTCATTCAATGATACCAGGTGCAAGATGGATCCTCACAATTAATGCCTGAAGAATTTGAAGAAATAAAACAACACTGAAGAAGCATTCCCCAAATTTTCCATTCAAGAAGCTCAAAGTCACCATTACTTTATCCACCCTTGTGGACCTTATGTCCTTCCAGACACAAAGAAAAGTTTATCTAATGAGGAACTAAGACATTTAAGTCATTGTCTCCTCTAAAGATATGAGACACATTGTTAAAAATCTTAAGTATGTTCTTTTTGTAGTCTTTCTGGTCTTAAAAACTATATCCAAAACTGGTGGCCTTTGAGTCTGCTGTTGACTAGATTAAAATGATCCTAAATAACTGTGTGAGGTGCTTTTTTTAAGTGTATTGGTGGATTGTTTGAGTGGATTGAACTGGGACCATTCAATTGTAGTGAAACAATTTTAAATTAAACACCTACTGTGTTCAAGACATTGCTAGGTTCTTGGGATGCAGAGACAAAGACTGAACAGTCTCAGCCTTTGAGAAGCTTATGTTCTCCTTTAGAGAAATTCAATAAGTGCATAAATAAATGCAAGATAATTGGAGAATGAAGAAATTGGTGGAATCAGGAAAGGTTTCATAAAGCAAATGTCACCTGAACTGAATCTTGAAGGTTTTCTGAGATATGAATATGAAGGTGAGTACATTCAGGCATAAAAAATAGTGTGAAATAATAATAATAATAATAATAATAATAATAATAATAATAATATAGTATTTATATAATGTCTACTATGTGCCAGACACTGTTTTAAGTGTTTGACAAATATTATTTAATTTATTCAACAAACAACCCTGTGCTATTATTCCCATTTTACAATGAAGGAAATTATATCAAAAAGAGGTTAAGTGACTTGCCCAAGGTCATGCCATTAAGTTTCTGAGACTTAATTTCAACTCAGGACCATCACTATTCACTTTGCCACCCACTTACCTCTCTCTATGTTCCTCCAAGTTCATGAATGTCCATTTCAGATAATAGTTAATTGCCCAATTTTCCTGGAATGTCATATTTTTAAAGCAAAATAATGTGAAATAAGGCTCTAGAGACAGATTGGAGTTAGATTGTAAAGGAACTTAAGTCAGTAAAAAGTTTGTGTTTTATCAAAGGATGTGGAATCAAAGGTACAAGCACCCTGAATGAAGACAGGGAATGAAAATAAGTAGAAAAATCAGCCTTGGACATGAGGAAAGCCACCTCTTCCTTAAAGATTGGTTGAATGAGTGATAACATACAGGAGTTATTGGGGATCTAGTAGGGGAGATGAGGGAGCTCATGATGTCCAGTCTAGAATTTTTCAGGGAAGTAGGAGATAAGGTCATCTGCTAAGAGAGATGAAGGGCTTTAAGGCAGAGGAAAATGTAGGGAACAACCACTTTAGGGAGCATGTAAGTAAGGATAAAAGATAAAGTCAAGGATAAAGGGTAGTAGTAGTAAGGAATTAGATGAGATTAAATAACATAAAATTTTAGAGGACAAAATAAGAAGAGTTCCTTGACTTCTTCCAATAGAGTTTGTCAGTTTAAGAAGAAGAAAGGATGAGAGGCAAGGGTTTCAAGAGTAGAAGACAGTGCAACTAGAGTGTTATATGTGATCAAAGTTCACCTTTTTCCCTTATATTGAGATATAAGTTTGAAGTCAAATGTAAGTTCATGCATATATATATATATACATATATATACACACACATAATATATATATATATATATGTATATATATATATATAGAGAGAGAGAGCAAATTGTCTTGGAAAGAATGAGATATTGGTGCAGATATACATACATTTATATTTATCCATAGAATCATGCAACTAGTGCTAAAAGTTACTTCAAAGGTAATCTATACCCTCCCCCATTTTATAGTTGAAGAAAATGAGAAACAGAGAGATCAAATAATATAGTAAATGGGCAGAATTTGAACTCAAGTTGCTTGGTTCCAAGTTCATTACTCTTTATCATTACTCTTTATCATGTTGAATACATAATATATATATATATATATATATATATATATATATATATAATTTTATATTTTTCTCCATACTACCTATTATATCTGATACCTCATTTCATCATTACTTCATCCCCCCCCAAAAAAAACCCTTTACAAATGAAGAAACAGAGGCTCACAGAATTTGTGACTTTCTTAGTGTTTTACTGTGAATGAACATCAAGATCAAGACAAGAGTCTTGGTATCATGATTCCTTAATGTCAGTCTTCTCAGGCCACACTGAATTGACTTTTGTTTCCATCTCAGACCCTTTACATGAATGGGTTAATGCAACATTGGTATCATCTGTCTAGCAACAGATATTGTGCAATAACCACAATGCTAAGGGGCCAAGTTCAATACTTCAGGATTGCTATTTGCAAGTGCTACTTACTAAAGAATCCAGAAGTTCAAAATTAATTAGATGGAGATCTGTTATTCTTTAACTCATATCTTTCCTAGAGTTCTTATCAGGGAAAATGGTATCATATTTCTTTCCATCAGGTGTTTCCTTGGAGAGAAAACTGATCTGAATCAGAAATCCTTCTAACATAGGGTATGCTTTTCTAAGAGACAAATTACTCCAAGCACATCTGCTTTGACAAGTTACAACTTATATCCTTTGACGGTGTTTGTGTTCTTTTGAAAATGTTAATAAAAACTTAATGTGGAAAAAAAACACTTTTTTCCAAATATGTGTACCAATGGGCCTGAGGCAACTCATATTTTCTTATAAAGTAGGTCACTCACATCAATCATGTTGTTTTAGTGCATTTTTTCCAAATTAGGAATTTTCAATCCATCATGTAGCATTATGATATCCCATTTCCAAACATTTCCTTTTAATATACTCTTTAACATGATAAGAAAATCTAATAGAATATATTACTGTCACTTTTCGGTGATCGAGTATTTCCTTCTGTTGCAATACATGATGAGTTAAGCAAAACATTTTTATTAGCATGCTCTTTAACAGGAATGGATTATTTTAAAAATGTGACAATGGTTAGCAACCTGCCAACACCACACTTTGGTGTCATGAACTAGCTCAAGTCATGGGACTCTGTAACTGACTTTCGTTATGCATTAGTTTTGTAAAATCCTAAAGATGTGCTTGGATTTTGAATATTTCTTTAAAAAAAATCCCTGGAACTTCATACCCCGTAGCGGATTGTTTAAATTTAGCTAGTCTGCTCCATGGTGTTTCATATGCATACACACTGTCCTCTATAGATCAAACGCTTGTAACATTCTTTCCTTTAAAACCACATTTCTTGAAATACATCTAAAGACCTCCTGGATCATGTAGAAAGGGTGGATCCTTGGCCTCAAATGTGTGAAATTATCCAAATGTTATGTTACCATCTTTTTTTTTTCTTTTAGAGAAGTTGGATGCAATTTGGGTCATGTACTCTATTTACAGCCCACTAGGGATAAATAAATTTACTTGCTCATCTATTTGACAATAATTACCTGGCAGAAGAAGAATATTTGTTTCAGCTATTAACCATGGTTCCCTAATACTAGTTGTTTTTGTGTGTTTTTTAAGATAAAATTTTTATTGACATATTTTTGACTTTATACCATCTAAATTTACCTTTGTCTCCCTTTCTCTCCATTGGAATCATACCATATAGGAAAGGATTTTTTAAAAGAGGAAGAATAAAAAAAATTCAGCAAAATTGACCCACACATCAAAAACATCTGACCAGAATGTATATGCAATGCTCCACCCTTAGGGGCACCTCCACCTCTTAATGCTAGCTTTTGAGTTTGGGAAAAGATTTTATGATCAGACTATATGAGAAGAAAACAATGGAAGGATATTTAGGGATGTTGAGAATGGAAGGGTTTGTAGAACACACTAGAAATAAATTATTGATGGCAAGGTCCACATGGACACAAAATATCTGAGTGAAAATTTCAAAGGCATTCAGGCTGCCTTCTATTTTTTATCTCCTTGAAACTCTATCTTGAGTCTTGGCATTGAGTAACTTTAACTTGTCCTATCCCCTTCTTGGGTGGATGGGTGGAGTACAAAAGTAATCTGAGTGGAGACAGGAGAATTTATTATAATCAATCATCTATATTATCTGTGTTTATATATTCTAAGAATTATTTCACTATCTCTGTCTGCCAGTCTATCTATCTATCTATCTATCTATCTATCTATCTATCTATCTATCTATCTATCTATCTATCATCTGTTTAGTGAGATATATAAATGATTTCACTGGTGAGAACTACCAGTGTAGAAAGTCCCTTCACAGATACAGACTGGCAATTCATCTGTTGAAAGCTGTCAGGGGACCAGGGTGTATCAGGGACATGACTTGAACCCAGTCCTACTTGACTTCAAGATAGCCCTCTATCTGCATTGTTACATTGAATCTATGAATTTCTTGGCCTCATGTTACCTAAAATGAATGACTCATATCTGTATGTCTTTGCACAAAATGAAGTGAAGAATCTAGGCAATTCTTCCACATGACAGTTTAGAGTGAATAAAACACATTTACCTGAATAACAAGGTAACTGAGGCAATAAAATTTTGGAGTTTGTTTCTGAAAATCATCATCAAATATCTAGAAATAACCCACATCTCATCAAAAGATAGGTTTTAATTTAGATCAGCTTTTACAGAAAGGCACCCTCATGTGTAAAAAGAGTAAGAAGCATATGGAGTCAGATGACCTGAGTTCAAAATCCTGGCTGCACTGATTGAATACCTATTACCTATGTGACTTTTGATAACTTAATCCTTTCATCTTTTTGTGCCTCAATTTTCTTATCCATAAGAATGAGAGATTTGGACTGGATGCCCTTTATGGTCCCTTCCATATCTATAATTCAGGGATCCATCCTGTGACTTAAATTCTCACCCTGACTAGAATGATAAACTATAATAGCTATTTCCCTTCTCCCAAACCTTGTTATCTTCAGCATCTTCATCTGTTAAGTGAGAGGACTAGTCTGAGCACAAGGGGAAAAAAAATCACTTGGGGGGGGGAGTTTGTAGGGCATTGGGATTAAGTGACTTGCCCAAGTTCACACAGCTAAGTAACTATTAAGTGTCTGAGGCTGGATTTGAGCTCAGGTCTTCCTGAGTCCAGGGCCAGTGCTCTATCCACTGTGCCACCTAACTGCCTCTAAAAACAACTCTTAAAGTCACTGTTTGAAGAAGGTTCACAATGCCAGTAATTTCCCTTTTCTCTTGAGAACTGATTAAAAATGTTATCCAGCTACATCTTTTCCTCCAGCAGATGGTCCTCTAGTAGACAGTAATACCAAACCTAAAGCAAACTCACCTGTAATTAGTAGCAAGCGTTTCCATGAAGGCTGTGAAGACACTGAAGCAGTTCTGATATTGCTATTACCACTGTGAGCTTTCCAGCAAAGTTGAAATGAGTGTTTAGTGTATCTCAACTTTTATTTTTGCAGCAATCTTTGTACCCAAACCACCATAGAATTTTTAATAACAAGCTGGCAAGGAGTCAGACATCTGTACTTGAAAAAAAATGTCTAGGCCAAGTATTTCTAAATCCTTTATATTTATTTGTAACATTAGATTAACCATGAGGTTGCTTTTTGCATAATCGGAACCATTCTCATTAGGCCCTATAGATCTTGTCCTTCCCAGGGTCGCTGCAGTGGTTTTCATTATGACAGGGACATTGATCTTATAGCAGTGCCAGCAAGTGAAGCTTTCCTTGATGATTTAGCAAAGAAAACAAAGAGAAGTTGAAAGAAACCAGAACCCGAGCAATAGAGTCAATTCTTCAAGGAAAAAAACCCTAGCTTGATACCATTCCCCATGAAACATTGAATTCAAGTCAACAAATATTCATTGATTGCTTTGGGCATAGCACTGTAGTAAGCACTGGGGGATGATTCAAGTCTGGGTAGGACACCATCCCTTCCTTCACAAAGTTTATAAACTAGTGCACCTTGAGTGAAATTGTGATGGACAGTAGGAATTTTAGGAGATGAATGTGTGGAAGGAGGGACAGTTTTCCAGGAACGAGATTGTGATGGCCATGGCCTGTTCAAAGACACAGAGGAAGGAAGGAAGTATAATATCCTATATGAGGAATACCTTATAGGCTGCTTTCATTAGAGTGGCTGAAACTGGATTTTTGTATATTCTCAGCTGTGTATGTGCTGTTCCTTCCAAGATGCACTTTTGTTGTTGCTGCTGTTGTAGATGTCCAGTTCTATCTGACTGCTTATGTCCCTATTTGACTTCTCCAGTCAATTTTACAGAAGAGAAAAATGGGATAAAGTGACCTGCCCAGGATCACACAGCTAGTAAGTATCTGAGGACAGATATGAACTCAGAAAGATGAGTTTTCCTAACTCCAATCTCTCTATCTACTGCACCACCTAGCTGTCCAGTATGCACACAATAGGTGCTTAATACATGCTTATTGAACTAATATAGATTTATTTTTAAAGACCATACTTCAAATCCAGGCTCAGACCCTGGGAAAAATCACTTAACCTCTGTCTGCCTCAGTTTTCTCAACTATAAAATCAGTATAATAATGGTACCAACCTCCCATAGTTGTGATAAGAATCAAGAGATATTTGTATGGCACAGTGCCTGCCATATAATAGACATTTAATAAATGCTTGTTTCTTTCCTTCAGAAAAAAAATTCCGTCAGAAAACAAAAGGGAAAAATGATATCCATCTGTCATCAATTATCCCAACCATCTATAGTCTGTCTATCTAGCTAACAATCTCTATCTCTCTTACTTTCCATCTATCTCTCTATGTCTCTTTAGCTGTCAGTCTTTGTCTATCTCTCTCTTTCCATCTATGTCTCTTCCTTCCTTCCTTCTTTCCTTCCTTCCTTCCTTCCTTCCTTCCTTCCTTCCTTCCTTCCTCCCTTCCTTCCTTCCTTCTTTCCTTCCTTCCTTTCTATCTATCTATCTATCTATCTATCTATCTATCTATCTATCTATCTATCTATTTTTGTCTATGATATTTTCTTGTCTGTCTTTATAAAACCAATACACAATGCAGGAGAAGACCACCTGAAAAGTGGAAATAGAAAGCTTTGTGAAGTCAAAGGAGGACTTCAAATAAGAGGTAATTATCAAATGAGACTCTTCCCAGGAGCTTTGGCATTTGAACTGGGCTTTAAGTAGTGCACTGTTGGAACAAATTGTTCTCATCTGCCCATTCTGACAGGGGCAGTCATTATTTCCTTGGGGGGTAGACATCCCCCTAACTCACCAACGGACTTGAGACTTGTTGATTACCTTCAAACTGGTTTAGCTTGTCTGCAGAGATGGTTTTACTGGGGTGTAGCTACTGAGTATGTTCTAGCTTCTTGGAGTCACAGGTGAGAGTTGGGTGAAAGAGCAGCCCTCACATCACAGCTGCTAGTTCTCCATGAACATTCTATTCACCCCCGGAAGTTGCTATATAAACATGGATTCCCTCCCTCCCTTTCTCTCTATTGTTCTATACTTCTTTTCACAGTCAAACTCCTTGAAAAAACTGTCTACATTTATTGCTTCTGCTTCTTTGCCTTTCATTTACTCCTCAAGACTTTTGTCCTGCCACTAGACTTTGATGACTCAGGAGAGACAAGAGAGGCTGATGAGTTTGTGAAACTGTCTCATTTAAATCCAATGGTATCACAAGTTAAGCTATCACCCATTGGTGTCCCTGGTCCTCTTTGAAGGACAAATAACAATAACAAAAATAACAGAAAATAGGTTGGAAGTCAACATGCAGAAAGGTCTATGAGGGCATTTCATACACAGGAAATACAATGAGAAAAGGAAAAAAGCATAGGATGTGTATAGGGGGAAGACAGTCAGAAAATAAGTATTTATCCAGCACCAAGTGCTGGGCTAAGCATTAGGACAGAAAGAAAGACAAAAAGCAATCAGAGTCTATTCTCAAGAAGCTCACAATAATGGGGACAACTAGACCACCAAGATCACACACACACACACACACACACACACACACACACACACACACACACACATATATACATATATATATATATATGTTTAAATATGCATGTGTGTATATGTGCAATATATTTGTAAATATATGATGAATTGGAGATAATCAGCAGAGGAAAAGAGCTAGAATTAGGATCAGGAAAACCTTCTTGTAGAAGGTGAGATATTCGCTGGGACTTGTTGTTGTCCTCCATAATTGAAGAAGACCATGGATCAAATAAAAGATGGAATAACTTTCACAATATGTTCATTATAATGAGAGGCATGTTGTGCAAAGACACCCTTCTCGGTTCCTTTTCCAGAACCATTTTCCCTCCATGGCCTGATTTGATAGGAAACAGGACTTCTGGTGATGGTCTGGATGCTGAAGGAAGTAAAGGAAGCCAGGAGGCAGAGATGAGGAAAGAGAGAAGTCCAGGCAAGGGGAGAGCCAGTGAAAATGCTTGGAATCAGAGACTGAATGTCAATAAATGTGTATTGACTGATGACCTTGTTTTATACACACCCTATACTTTCTTACCTTTTCTTACTTGGTTCCCTATGTATGGAATGTCCCTATGGCCTCTTGTGTCATTGAATGCCTACGCACTATTTAAAAAGTCAACTCAACTGTCAAAGGATTTTTGAATCATTCTCCACCGCTTAACAGTGGCCATTAGATTTTATATTTGATTCTAGGGGTGATAGGGAGCCACTGAAATTTATTGAATGGAATGTAGAAGGTGACATAGTCAGATCTGTGCTTCAGGAAAAATACAGTTTTACTGGGTCAGTCTTAGAGGAGAAAAGATTGAAAGAGCTGAAGTGCCACTAGGTTGTAGAGGGTCTTAAATGTCAGGCTAAAGTATTTGAACTTTATTCTGTAGGTAAATAATGAGTCATTTCAGGCTTAGCTACTTAATGGCATTGCTAACCCTCAGCTGACTAAGTAACTCTCAAAACAACTATATGCTCTACCTGTCACCAGAGGAATCTCTGGAAAAATGCAAAGCTCTCTATGGTAACTAGAGAGCTGATGGCCTCTTTCCTTTAGCTCCATGTCCTTTGGGTGGCAGGGTTATGTACTTAATCAAAGGAGTAGATTCAATGCAGATATAATCATTATATAGAGAGTATACAGTATATAGAATGTCTATATAGATACATATAGAGTCATTGGGAGCAGTTCTCAAGTAGTCTCACCAGGAAGTCTTACCTTCCTAATCAACTGAACTATAAACTAATTTCAATGACACTAGTCAAGTATAGGCTTTTTACTCATAGGTATAGTAGAAACAACCAGTATATAATTTAATATTGACCAAGGAGCAGCATATTCAGCTTCTTCAAAGTCTAGCAACCCACAAACCAGGAATTTTAGAAGAGATAATATATAATCCCATTGGTTACTCATTCTCCTACTCTTGTCCCAAGAGAGCAAAAGGGCTTATACAGTAAAACAGAGATCCTGAATAACATTCCATTTATTGCCTGGAGAGTTCCCAGTCATGTTAGTTAAGAATTGTAGGTAATTTGGTCCTTTTTCATTCTTTTGTTCCTTGCAGTTGGCTACCTCTATAAGTCCAATCTCTCCTACCTTGCCATTTGACTAATGAGTGAACTCCCAAAGACACAGCATTTTCATCACTCCTGGAGCTTAGTGGGCAAATTATAACAGTCTCTTTTTATCCCATTCACCATTACTAATGACAAAATTCATTAATCTTTTTCAGTCCTCATCTTCTTTCACCCATCTAACATTTGGCATGTAGACGATTATGGTGATCCTCCAATGTTACCTCTAGTTGAGTTATATCCAGGTAGTTATTATGACTTCAAGTCTGGGAAAAACTCCCAGATCTATCAGAATGAATTTGAGTTGGGGTAATTGCATCAATCGGGGGCAGGGGGGGGAGGGAGGAAGGAAGGGAGAGAGAGAGAGAGAGAGAGAGAGAGAGAGAGAGAGAGAGAGAGAGAGAGAGAGAGAGAGATCTTTTTCATCTTTTTCACTTTTTTATCCTTTTTTGACAGCATTGGACACTATAAACCCCCAACAAGAGTTGTTTTTAGGATTCTGAGAATCAAAAACTTGCCATAGTGATCATATTAATGTTCTCCTTACAACTATCAACTCTGGGCAAAAAGAATAGTAGACCTGAGTACAATTTGAAGCATATTAATCAGTACAGAGAGAAAGATGGATACACTTTATATGCATAAACTAAACCTTTTTAGGTCCTCCCTCACCTTTCTGTAATATTTGACATTGAAAACCACCCTCTCCATTTTTCTCTTCTGTGCTTTTGGGACTCTTGAAAAAAATGGCACTCACCCCATTTGCAGGCATGTTGGCACTATTTTGATCTAGGGACATTCCTCGTTTCTTAGGACCTTGTTATCAGGGCATACCCACTTTCATAGTCTTTGTCAGAGAAACAGAATCCATACGTTCCAACTGGATCATGAGCTTATGAAACTATCTAAAATACAGATTTCATTCTTGTCAACTGCTTCATGAACATGAACATGAAGTAGCCTAAGACAAAGAAACTATATTCGTCATCCAGGTCATTAAATATAATTCCTGTTACAAGGAGATTTGAGCAAAGAGTGACATGATCTCTGCCTCAAGAAGATAGCTGTTGATGTTATGAAAATTTCAAGGGAAGATAAAAGAGGGGAAAAGGAAGCTCATTAGAAAGATATTCTGTTAACATAGGCATAGGCAGGTGGTAATAAGTGTCATCATAATGGTGGTAATAGTGGTAATTAGGAACAACTAGGTGGATAGTTCTAGACCTCAAGTTAGGAAGACCTGAGTTCAAATCTAACAAGATACTAGCTGTATGATCCTGTCACTTAATCACTTTCCTCATCTGTTAAATGAGGATAATTACAACACCTGTTTCCTAGGGTTATTGTGAAGATCAAATGACATAACACATGTGAAGTATGTAGCATAAGGTTTGGTACCCAGTAAACACTATCTTAATGTTAGCAGTTGTTGTTCTTTTGTTATTAATAGAGAAGGAACAAACGTGAGAAAATTTTTAAAGGTAAATTGACAGAAGTTGGTATCTGATTGGATTTGAAAAGCACAGAAAACAAACCATAAAAAATAACATCAAACTTTGAAACTGTGGACATTGAATGAATGCTGGCATCACTAATAGAAACAGGTAAGTAAGAGAAAGAATCCCTTTTAAGGGAAAGACAATAAGCTTGATTTTGGATTTTTTTAGTTTAAAGGATAGAAGGACATTCAGATTAAAATGTTTTAGTGGAACTTGGTAATGTAATTTGGAAGTTGGGGCCATCTTCTCAGCTGGTTTGGTAGATTATAGAGACATCTATGTAGTAGGGATAATTTTTTAAATTATTTTATTTTTTTATTCTCATTTTGTACAAATGTTTTTTTATATTAATAAAATATTCTTGTTTAAGAGTAAACAAAATACCCCCTCCCCCCATAAATATAGACCTGTTTGAGCGACAAAGTAAAGGGGAGAGAAAAAAATTAAAATTAAAAAAATAATAGCAATAATTGTAGGTATGGCCAGGTGGCACAATGGACGAAGCACCAGCCCTGGAGCCACGAGCACCCGAGCCCACATCCAGCCCCGTAGACCCAACAATCACCCAGCCGTGTGACATGCAAGCCACCCGATCCCCACTGCCCTGCAAAAACCAAAAAGAAGAAAAAAAAAGACCCAAAATAAAATAAAATAGTAATAATATTAGGGGTGGCTGGGTGGCCAACAGAGCATTGGCCCTTGAGCCAGGAGCACCCGGGCCTCAGACACCCAACGATCACCCTGCTATGCATCTCCAGGCAGGCCACCTAGCCCCATTTGCCCTGCACCCTCCCCCAAATAATAATAATAAAAAATGTGCTTCAGTCTTTGTTCCAGCACCAACAACTATGTCATGGGTGGATCACATTCTTTATGGTAAGTCCATCGCAAAAGTTACTTCCATATTTTTCCAACGTTGCCATTGCTGATCTCAACTCCCTCCTTTCTTATTTCTCCACTACCATATACTATATTTTCTCTCTCCTTTCACTCGGACTCTGCTGTAGGGTATCTGAGCGGTGCAGCAGACAGATCCCTGGTCCTGGGGCCAAGAAGCCCTGAGCCCCCCTACCACCCCTTAGGCCCAGCATCCACCTGGCCCTATGGTCCCGGACAGGCCATCCAATCCCAGCCCTTTGCAAGAAGTAAAAAAGAAAATGTGTTATATCTGATCACTCTCCCACCATGGTCCATCCTCTCCTCCTTTATTCACATCCCCACCCCTTCCCCCTGCTCCCCCCCTCCTTCTTACTCCAGATGCCTATACCCCATTGAGTATATATGCTGTTTCCTCTCCTAGCCACCTCTGATGAGAGCAAAGGTTCCCTCATTCCCCCTTGCCTTCCCCCTCCTTCCATATGATTGTAATAGCTCATTGTAATAAAGAAAAATATTATTATATGAAATACCTTGGCCTATTCCCCTTCTCCTTTTTCTTTCTCCCATTACATTTCCCTTTTTTCTATTGACTCCATTTTTACACCATATTTTATCTTCAAACTCAGCTCTCTCCTGTGCTTCATCTATAAAAGCTCCCTCTACCTGCTCTATTAACTGAGAAGGTTCATATGAGTATTATCAGTGTCATTTTTCTATGCAGGAATACATGCAGCTCATCATCAAGTCCCTCATATTTCCCCCTTCTCCTCCAATCTCCATGCTTCACCTGAGTCCTGTATCTGAAGATCAAACCTTCTGCTCAGCTCTGGCCATTCCAACAGGAACATTTGACATTCCCCTGGTTCATTGAAAGTCCATCTTTTTCCCTGGAAGAGGACATTCAGCTTTGATGGGTAGTTCCTTCTTGGCTACATTCTAAGCTCTTTTGCCTTCTGGTATATTATATTCCAAGCCCTATGAGCTTCCAATGTAGTTGCTGCTAAGTCCTGTGTGATTCTGACTGCAGCTCCACGATATTTGAACTGTGTCCTTCTGGCTGCTTGTAATATTTTCTCTTTGACTTGGGAGTTCTGGAACTTGGCTATAATATTCCTAGGGGTTGGTTTTTTGGGATCTCTTTCTCAGGGGGGATCGGTAGATTCTCTCCATTTCTATTTTGCCCTCTGCTTCTAGAATATCAGGGCAATTTTCCTGTAGTAATTCTTTGAAAATGATGTCAAGGCTCTTTTCCTGATCATGACTTTCAGGTATTCCAATAATTTTTAAATTATCTTTCCTAAGTCTGTTTTCCATATCAGCTGTTTTTTCAATGAGATACTTCACATTTTCTTCTAATTTTTTCATTTTTTTTGGTTTTGAAGTATTGATTCCTGATTTCTGGTAAATTCATCAATCTCCCTGAATCCTATTCTTTGTCTGAAGGATTTGTTCTCCTCAGGGAGTTTTCTTATCTCTTTTTCCATCTGGCCAATTTTGCTTTTTAAAGCATTCTTCTCCTCAATACCTTTTTGAACTGTTTTACCCATTTGACCTAAGCTGGTTTTTAGCATGCTATTTTCTTCAGCATTTTTTTTGGATTTCCTTGACTACGCTGCTGACTTCATTTTCATGTTTTTCCTGCATCTCTCTCCCCTTTCTTTTCCCAGTTTTTCTTCTAACTCCCTCATTTGATTTTCAAAATCTTTTTTGAGCTCTGTCATAGCCTGAGCCCAGTTTCTGTTTTTCTTGGAGTCTTTAGATGCAGGAGCTTGTGCTTCCTCATCTTCAGACTGAGTATTTTGATCCTTCTTGGGCTCATTTGCAAAATATTTCTCAATGGTGTTCTTCTTATTTCTCTGCTTGCTCGTTTTCCCAGCCTGGGCCTGGTTTTGGGGTGCTTCTTGAGCTTTTGGGACACTCCCACAAGGGTCTCCATGTATGAGGCTCTGTCCTCCCTCCTGGTCTGTAAATGTCCATGTGTGCCCCCCTCTGCCATGGGGCTGAGGTGGGAGGGGGGGCCTGCTGTTCCGTGGGGGGGCCTAGACTGCAATCAGGTTCTGAATGTGGTCAGAGCCCCAGAGTCCTGTTCCAGGGACAGAGGACAGAGCTCTGCAGTCTCTCTCTTTACTCCCCTCCCTAGGTTCAATGGGCTCATGCCCTGGGGGCTCCTGCTTACCAGCTCCGCCTGCTTCTGTTTCTAGATCTGGGCTGCAGAAAGACCAAGCTGCTGGCTGTGTGCCCTGAGGGCTGGGCTCCACATGCTCACTCTGGCAGAGGTCCCCTGCTGTTCCCCCACTTTGTGCCCAGTGCTCTCTGGGGTGCAGCTCAGGAGACTCCCCCGATGCTGTGAGCTGGGGCTCCCAGCACCCTGGAGCTGCCTCCAGGAGGCTGAAGTTCTTTCACTCTGGCAGGCCACCCCTCTGGGAGGCTGCCTCTCCGACCCCAGGGAGCAGAGCCTTTCTGCTCTTTTCCAGGTTACCTTGAGTAGGAGAACTGCCTCATTGGGTCCCTCTGTGGGTTCTGTCTCTCGAAAGTTTAGTTAGAGTCGTTAGCTTATAAGTTTTATCAGAGAGCGCCTAAGACTCCTCGATCCTTTCTTGTCACCATCTTGGCTCCGCCCCCAAGAACCTGTAGTAGGGATAATTAGAACCATTAAAAGGAATTAGATTATAAATGAGGAAAAAGAAAAGAAAGTCAATGAGAAAATCTTGGGGAAAAAAATCTAAAAAGGTCAAGAGAAGAACAATAAAGACACAAAGGACAATTAAAGAAGCAACAGAGAAAATCGTACAAGTATAATGTTTCTAAAACCAAGGGAGAAGGAAATATCTAGAAGGAAGGATTGTCAAATATAATCTCAGATGTTGAAGAAGAGTCAAAGCAATAAGGCAAACAGAGATGAGATTTTTCATAGCTCATTAACAACTTTTGAGAAAATGCTATGTCTTGGAATCAAAACTTGGAGTGGAGTTGGACAATGACTTTGAAGATTTGCTAGGTCTAATTACTGGTTGACTTCTTATGTGATCTTGGGTAAAAATCCCTCAACTTCTCTGGAACTCATTTCCCACATCTAGAAAATGAGGAATTTATATCTAGAATTTACAATCTTTTTTTGAATGGCAAGGATTGAATCTCTGATGGACTGGAGAAACCTATGAATTACTTCTCAAAATAATGGCTTTTTAAAAGTATAAAATAATATATCTATATCTATATCTATATCTATATCTATACATATATATATATATATATATATATATATATATATATATAGGATAATAAAAACAAACCAAGGGTTACTGAAAATCATGATGTAAATTTTTTTTTCCATTCACTTTCAAGGATTTCATGAAACATATCCACAAACCACTTAGAGGTCTATGCAACACTAGAGGACCCCAGCTTGAGTCCATGGACTAGTTGAATTATAATTGAAGTTATATTCTATTATAATTGAAGTTATATTCTACCTCTAAATCTATGATCTAACATAATGCATACATGATTCCATGCCATTTATAGTTCCCTATCCTACTTAAATAAAATAATGAACTTGGAGTATTAATGGAGTATTAACATCTTGACCTTTTGTACTATGGTCTCTTAGACACTGAGTTACATGAGACTGACACCTCAACAAAATTTGGACATGGGTTGCCCATTATATCACCCAAAAATGTGTTTGCATGGTGACCTATTTTTGTAACTAAGAAAATCTAGATTTTCTTTGTCATTAACCCTGAATTCCTCTACTGGACTTTGTCATCTCTCCATACCCTACTCTAGTCTAATGGTTTCATAGCTAGTTTCAGTTTGTATCTGCTCCTGAAAATCTGATATCTCAACTTCCCCACTTTCTCTCTTATTCCTGCTGACATCTGTGGCTTCTGCTGAAGAAGGAAATGGCAAACCATTACAGTATCTTTGCCAAAAAAAGCCCAAATGGGGTTATGAAGAGTCAGACACCACTGAAACAATTGAACAGCAATAACAACACTTTCTAAAAGTCAGTCTGTAAGAGCCCCAACATTGGCTGCTGGCCATTCAATACTCATTTCCTGAAGTGAATTCAAGGGATCTCTGACCCTGACATCATCACAAATATTTCTAGGGCCTAGTCCAGCCTAATTACTTCAACATAGTTCCTACTTTATTAGAACTCATTTTTTTTTTGAAGATTTAAAGATATTAAGAGTCAATTTAATTTGATGAGCAGATTTTTCAAAATATTTCTTGGCTTTCCCCACCTTCCTTACTCAAAAGCAAAGAAATCAGATTGTATAATAACAAAAGAATAACTCATATCATAGTCAATCTTCCCTCTCTGTCTACTAGTTATAGTCAATGTGAATACTTATCCCACTTACAGTTCTTGTCTGCCTAGGACTTTGTTTGGCTACTTTTGTGTTGGGTTAAATATTTCACCCCAACTTATTTTATGCTAGATCTACCAATTTCTTTGGTTTGTTTTGCAAGGCAAGAGGGTTAAGTGACTTGCTGAAGGTCGCACAACTAAGTATTAAGTATTGGAGGTCAGATTTAAGCTCGGCGTCTCCTGATTCCAGGGCCGGTGTTCTATCTACTTCATCACCTAGTTGCCCCTATTTATCTATCTTTTGGAAAAAAAAACATTTAAAAGCCGAAACCTCCTGGTCTAAATTTGACAGGATTTTCCTTCTGGCAAACTGGAAACATCTGTGAGAGTTTTCCAGGTTGAAGCTGGTAGAAGAAGCTAGGTACATCCCTGTCTTGAACTCACATCGAAGGAAAATGTCTCAATTTCCTTCTGAGAAGAAGTGGTCATGGAAGATTTCCCAATGAAACACTTGTAGGGTTCATAAAGTCATTGAGTGACATAAATTGTCATTGAGTGAAAAGAACAAAAAAGTTGGCAGGCACATTACTAGTTTGTATTTTCTACAACTTCTTAATATGTTTTAAATTTTCTCTATATTAAGATAGTCATAAAAAGTTAAGATATTTAAACAGAACTCTATTTGATCCCAGAGATTGATTTGTATACTTAATTAGTTCCCAAGCATATGGTTCAGAGCTTCTTACAAAAACAGTGTAATGAATCAAGGTATATTTTGGTAATAGATTAAATGATGTTACAGAAATATCCAATCCCATCTTAAAGGTCTTAAGAACCAGTCCATGATCTATGCTGGGAACCTTTCTTGACATCTCTTTCAAAGACATTTCTCATGACCACATGATAAGACAATACACAATGAGATTGATATCGAGAATTAAAATACTTAGAATTAACCATTACATAAGGAATGAATAACATTAGAACAGCAGAAGTTCTACAGAAGTCAGAAGAGGTTAATTTAAAGGGACTCTCACATGCATGGGAGAGTGCTTTATCCAGCTCAGAGTGAGAGTTCATTGTTAAATTTTCAGTGTGAACATTTATACCTTGGAAATGAACAAACTCTATAAATTAAGACCTGATTTATTATTTTTGTTTGATTGTCTAGACTTAAGAAAGTGATAGAGGAAATGTGAATGATAAAGGGTAGACTTAAAATGCATGCCATGGATACATTTTCCATCCCCATCCAATCTCCCAGAGCTGGTTATTAAACGTTTACCAGCAAACCCCTGTACATAGGTAACAGTCTTGAAAAACCATTTGAAAGTGTCCAGGAAGTTTCTAAACAGGAAGTTAGAAAGGCTGAGCAGCTTAACTATGGAGTGTTTTTCTCTTTCATTCATTTCTCTGGGTATTAGAACATTAGGTGCTTAGGGAGATGTAATCACTTTTTTTCAGGTCACAAGGGAACAGAACATTTAAGATGTTATTAATGACCCATGATCCAGTAGATGTGCATGGGAAAGTTGTTTTTCTAGTTGTAATAAAGGGTTGCCCTGAATCACTGATACTGTGTACTTATACAAACATGCATGTGTATAAGACATATGAACTCATATTGCTTTTGAACAGTGTCATATTATTGCAAAATGGGCTCCTTAGAACTAAAATTGTTCATCTGTATTCAGGGTCACAGTTCCCATTATTTGCTTAGCTGAATGGATGGGGACCCCATGATGTTCCCTTATTGTTACTGTATTTTTACCAGGTTGGGTGAAATAAGATACAAAGAATTTTATGGAGAACATAGATATTCTGGAGAATGTCAAGGACAGGACAATGTGCCATACAAAGGAACAGGTGAAGGAATTAGGGATATTTCTCTTGGGGAAAGGAAGCATTAAGAGAAATATCATAGCTATCTTCAAATATTAAAAGAGCCATTGTGGATTCAATTAACCAACAAACATTTAAGAAGAATTTATTATGCTAAGAACTGAGGATACTGTTAAAAAAGTTATATACGATCTCCAGAATCTCATATGCTATTGAAGAAACAAAATGTAACAAATAAGTCTAAACACAAATATTTAAATATGTATATATTTGTAAATTCAAGGTAATAGGGAGAGGAGGCTTTAGCTCCAGCGGAGAATTAATGAAGGTTTCCTGTAGGAGGATTCCCTTGAAGTGAGCTTTGAAGTAAGTGAGGGATTCTAAGAGGCAAGGAGTGAGGAAAGGAGCACTTTTCAGACACAGGCAAAAGCATGTACAAAAAACTCAAGACAAGAATGGAATGTTGTGGGCAAGTAACAGCAATGTTGCCAGTTTTCTTGGACCATAGAGGGTGTGAAAAGGAGTGAAATAAGTCTAGGTAGGTTGGAACTAGACTGTGGGAGCCTCTAAACTGCCCTAAAGGCAGTAGGGAACCAATGGAATTGTTAGAGCAAGGAATTGACATGGACAGACTTGGACTTTAGGAATATCCTTTTGGCAACTGTGAATGATGGATTGGAAAATGGAAATACCTTTGTCACAATGACTTTTAAAGAGATTGTTGTTGCAACAGTCAAGGCAATAAGTAATGAAGCCCAAACTTGTGTTTGGAGAAATGGGAATAGAGAAAAGGGAATACATATGAGAGGTATTATGAAGGCAGAATCAATAATTCTTGATATGAGGGAGGGTGACATAAATTAATTTGTCTAGTCAGTATAATGCCAAGAAGACTAGAAAAAGTTTAGAGAACAAAAAAAGAAGAAACTGTCAAGAATATCAAGGGAATCAATGGAAAAAGAGTGAAGGAAGACAGTCTCACATCAGATTTCAAACTACACTACAAAGGGATAATCATTAAAACAATCTGATACTGGATAAGAAATAGAGTGGTTGATCAATGAACTAGATTAGGTACACAATATGTGGAAGTAAATGACTACAGTACCTAGCATATGATAAACCCAGAGATCTAAGATATTGAGGCAAGAACTCACTAGTCATCAAATACTAATGGGAAAACTGAAAAGGCATGTGATAGAAATGATACATTGACTGATATCTCATCTGGTACACCAAGATAAGCTCAAAATGGGTACATAATATAGACATAAAGGGTGAGATCATAAGCAAATTAAGGAGTTGGGAAGAAATTACCTGTCAGAGCTATAGATAAGGGAAGAATCCATAACTAAACAAAAAATAAAGAGGACCCCAGGAGGTAAAATAAATAATTTTGATTACATTAATTTTTTTAAAAAGTTTGACACAAACAAAATCAATGCACCCAAAATTAGAAAGAAAGCAAGAAACTGGGAGAATTTTTACAACAGTCTTACCTGATAAAGGTCTCATTTCTGTTCAGGACAGAAGGAACAGAATCAAATTTAAAAAAATAAAATCTATACCAAGAGATAAATGGTCAAAAAGATATATAGGGGCAATTTTCAGAAGAAGACATCAAAGTTATCAGACATCAAATGTTCTAAATCACTAATAATTTGGGAAATGCAAATTAAAGCAGTTATGAGGAATGACTTTACATCCTCATATTGATTAGTATGATAGAAAAAGAAAGTGAAAAATGCTGAAGAGAAAGTCAAGAAACATGTAACTAATGTACTGCTGGCAGAGTTATGAAGTCAATGGTCAAACCATTCTGGAGAACAATTTGGAACTATGCCCAAAGGAACATAAATCTGTGAATACCATTTGACCCAATAATACAAATACTATATCTATATCCCAAAGAGAACAAAGCAAAAGGAACAGGACCCAAAAGTAACTTTTTGTGTCATTGTAATGAAGAACTAGAACTGGAGAGAATATTCAAATGGGAAAGGTCTGAACAAGGTGTGGTATATGATTGAGATGGAATAGTTTTGAGTTTTAGGAAATGTTGAAAGGAATGGTTTCAAAAAAATCTGGGAAGACATATGAACTGATATAAGGTGAAGTAAGCATAACCGAGAGGAAAATATAGCAATAACTATGAAAGACTTTAATTAATTCAAGGTCCATGACAGTTCCAAGAATTCATGATTTAAAACTTTTCACCTCCAGAGAGAGGACTGATGAACTCTATGTACATACTGAAGCATATTTTCTTTCATTTTCTTAACTTCTCTTGCCTTTTTTCCTCCCACAATATGGCTAATGTGAAAATATGTTTTGTGTGACTTTATATGTACAATGGCTATCATATTTCTTGCCTTCTTGAGGGTTGTTGGGGATAGAGGGAAGGAGAAAGTTTGGAGCTGAAAAATAAAATTCAAAAAAAAATTATAGCTAAGAGTTGAAAACTTGAAGGGGTGCTCATTAGTTGGGGAATTGTTGAACAAGTTATGGTAAATAAATATGATCAAATTCTATTATGCAGTAAGAAATAATAAAGAAGATGGCTCCAGAGAAACCTGGGAAGACTTACTTGAACTGATGAAGAAGGAAGTGAAGTGAACCAGGATAACAATTTGCATAATGACAACATTATTATAAAGATAACTTCTGATCAGCATAATGATTAACCTTGAGTCCAGAGGACTAATGATGAAATATGTTACCAATTTTCTGATAGAAAGATGAAAGACTCAGAATATAGACTGAAAAATTTTTTACATGGCTAGTACAGAAATTTGTTTTGCTTGACTATACATGTTTTTGAAAAGGGTTTTATTTTATTTTTCATGGTAGGGATAGGGATAAATAGGGGGATTTAGAAAAAAGAAAAAATTCAGATTATTTAGAAAAATAAAAAGTTTTAAAAACTGTTAAGAATTATGTTTTAATAGATTTCACCAAAGAAAATACCCATAATATCCAAGCAGCATGGAATGAAAAGCTTCCTAAATATAGAGAATTAAGAGATGAGTTTAAAATCATGTAGGAACACAAGATAAATTTGATCCTTGTCATTTCTGTCTGCTACCAAAGTTGTACCAGCAATGCTTTCAGTGAGCCTTTGGAAGAAAAATTTATAAATTACTACTTATATTCAATGGCAAAAAATAATTATTTAATCTACTTGTCAAAAAATTCACAGAATACTAAATATACTAGAGTAAATGTAAAAGTATAACAGCAAGATAATGACAGGTCCTGGGATTTTTTTCTTTCTGGTTTCTTTTGAACAAGAAGGGAAGAATGATTTTTGTATGAAAGTAATAATAACTTGACCTAGTATTTATAGTTTTCAATGGGATTTACAAAGTTATTTCTCCCAAACCTCACAATAACCCTGTGAGATATTTACTCTTGGTATTATTATCCCCATTTTCTTATTGGTTAAATTGAGACTCAAAGAGCTTGGGAAGTTAAGTAAATGTTGTTTAATCAACTGATCAGTGCATTATTTATTATCAGTCACCTGAGGATATGTATGCTCAATGAATTCTTGACAAATTGAATAGTGAATTCCATCTTCCTCTACACCATACCTTAAATAATCAATTAGGGTGACTTAAAGTTAAAATTTCCAAAGAAAATCTATTCATGTGTATATATAGAACACCTTGTTGGAAAAGAACCAAGTATTTTGCTCTATCAAATCAAATACTTTTTATAATCAACAAATAATAAGCACAATGGATATTATATTCTCTATATATTTCAGTCATCTGCATTTTGTTTTCTACATCACTTACAAAATTTTATACAACAGATGGGTGGAGCCAAGATAGCTCCAGGAGAAGAGTCTCTCCTAAGTGGTCTCCTCATAATATTTCAAAAATCTTAAAAATATGACTCTAAATTTTTGAGAGACAGAAACCACAGAAAGATCCAGTGAGGCAATTCTCAAGACCAAGGTAACCTGGAAAATAGTGGAAAGGCTCCGCTTCATGGGGTTAGAGGGGCAATTTGCCAGAGTGAAGGAACTTCATCCTCCTGGAGGCAACCCCAGAGTGCCTGGGAGTCCCAACTCATGGCAGTGGGGCAGTCTCCTGACCTATACCTGGAGGGAGCACCAGGCACAAATTGGAGCATCAGTGGAGGGGACCTCTGCCAGAGCAAGCACTCGAAGCCCAGGCCCTCAGGGCAGTTGCAGCAGTCAGCTCCGCCAGCTCCACAGGCAACCCAGGTCCAGGAAACCGAAACAGGCAGGGAGCCAGTAAGCAGGAGCCTCCAGGCAACTGAGTCTTGAGTGCTCAACCCACCAAAGGTAGGGGAGTGGAGAGAGACTTCAGAGGTCTGTCCTCTGTACCTGGAACAGACTCTGGGGCCCTGATCACATTCAGATCCTGATCTCAGTCTAGGCCCCCCATCGAACAACCCCCCCCACCTCAGTCCTGTGGTAGAGGGGTGCACTTGAGGCCATTCACAGACCAGGAGGGAAGTCAGAGCTTCACACACTGAAATCCTTGTGGGAGGTGTGTCCCAATAATGCTCAAAAGCTCAAGAAGCACCCCAAAACCAGGTACAGGCTGGAGAAATGAGTAAACAGAGAAAAAGAGGAACATCATTGAGGAATACATTGTTTATGATCTCAAGAAGGATCAAAATACTCAATATGAAGATGAGGAAGTACAAACTCCTGCATCTAGACTCCAAGAAAAATGGAAACTGGGCTCAGGCTATGGCAGATCTCAAAAAAGATTTTGAAAACCAAGTAAGGGAGATAGAAGAAAAATTTGGGAAAAGAAATGAGAGAGATGCAGGAAAAGCATGAAAATGAAGTCAGCAGCTTAGTCATGGAGATCCAAAAAATGCTGAAGAAAATAACATGTTAAATACCAGCATAGGTCAAATGGATAAAACAATTCAAAAAGTTATTGAGGAGAAGAATGCTTTAAAAAGCAGAATTGGCCAGATGGAAAAAGAGATAAGAAAGCTCTCTGAGGAAAACAAATCCTTCAGTCAAAGAATGGAACTGAGGGAGGTTTCTGATTTTACCAGAAATCAGGAAACCAAAAGAATGAAAAATAGAAGAAAATGTGAAATATCTCATTGAAAAAACTGATATGGAAAACAGATTTAGGAAAGATAATTTAAAAATTATTGGAATACCTGGAAGTCATGACCAGGAAAAGAGCCTTGACATCATTTTCAAAGAATTACTACAAGGAAAATTGCCCTGATATCCTAGAAACAGAGGGCAAAATAGAAATGGAGAGAATCCACCAATCTCCCCAAGAAAGAGATCCAGGAATATTATAGCCAAGTTCCAGAACCCCCAAGTCAAAGAGACAATATTACAAGCAGCAAGAAGGACACAATTCAAATATTTTGGAGTTGCAGTAAGGATCACACAGGACTTAGCAGCAACTACATTAAAGGCTCATAGGGCTTGGGATATAATATTCTGGAAGGCAAAAGAGCTTGGAATGCAGCTGAGAATCAACTACCCAGCAAAACTGGACATCCTTTTCCAGGGGAAAAGATGGACTTTCAACGAACCAGGGGGATTTCAATTGTTCCTGTTGAAACAACCAGAAAGTTTGACCTTCAAATACAGGACTCAGGTGAAGTGTAGAGAGTCGAGGAGAAGGGTAAAATATGAGGGACTTAATGATGATAAACTGCATGTATTCCTGCATAGAAAAATGATACTGATAATATTCATATCAAACTTCTCATTTAATAGCGCAGGTAAAAGGAACTTTTATAGATGAAGCACAGGAGAGAGCTGAATTTGAAGATATATTGTAAAAATGGAGTCAATGACTAAAAGGGAAATGTACTGGGAGTAAGAGAAAGGAGAGGTAGAATAGGCTAAGATATTTCATATAAAATATTTTTTTATTGCAATGAGCTATTGCAATGATATGGAAGGGGGGAAGGCAAGGGGGGGAATGAGGGAACCTTCGCTCTCATCAGAGGTGGCT
This sequence comes from Macrotis lagotis, assembly GCF_037893015.1. NCBI lineage: Eukaryota > Metazoa > Chordata > Mammalia > Peramelemorphia > Peramelidae > Macrotis > Macrotis lagotis. The sequence continues at coordinate 95,475,292 of NC_133661.1, forward strand.
CAGAGAGGAAAAAGCATATAAACTTAATGGGGGATAGACATCTAGAATAAAAAAGGAGAGAAGAGGGACAGGAGGAAGCAGGGGATGTGAGTGATGGAGGAGAGGGTGGACCATGGGGGAGAGTGGTCAGATATAACATATTTTCTTTTTTACTTCTTGCAAGGGGTTGGGATTGGGTGGCCTTTCTGGGACCACAGGGCTGGGTGGTTGCTGGGTGGTAGGTGGGTAGGTGGGCTTGGGTCCTCTTGGCCCCAGGGCCAGTAATCAGTCTGCTGCACCACTCAGCTACCCTCCAGCACATTTTAGAAGAGTGACAGTGTGAAAGGAGAGAGAAAATATAGTATATGGTAGTGGAGAGGTGTGAATAGAGGGAGTTGTGATCAGCAGCGGCAATCATGGAAAAATATGGAAGTAGCTTATGTGATGGACTTATCATAAAGAATGTGATCCACCTGAGACAGAGCTGGTGGTGTTGGAACACAGACTGAAGCACATTTTTTTCTCTTTCCTTTCCTTTATTTCTCATGAACACCTATATTTGGGGGGGGGGGGAGAGGGTATTATGTTTACTCTTAAACAAGAATATTTTAGTAATGTATAAAAATAATTTGTACAAAAATAAAAATAAAAAATTGTCAAAAAATAAAATAAAGAAGTATATACCCCCCCAAGTGTTGTAGAACAACATTTTAAAGTCTGCCAATTCCTTTATCAAGGATGCTCTCAATATGTATTTAACCAATTTTCACAAAAGTTTTTAATAATAGTGTAGATAAGTATATAGATCAATAATTATTGATGTTTTCTCAAAATTCTTTTAAAATATTAATTAGATCTATTTTTGTGCCTTTGATATCTTTTTCTCCTTTTGATAGTATATGAATTGATTCCTCAACTCATAATTGTGTCATTTCTAACATAGATGTAATCTATTTACTTGATCTAATACATCTGCTTTTCCCACATTTATTTTACTTAATGCCATTTCTCTGTCCCATTCAAAGACATACAGATATAAATGTAATAGTTTAAGAATAGTAGCTCTGCTGTCCTTTGTGAAGATAGTTTGTTACAGAAATATTTGCATTCCTTAATGAATATTGATGCAAAAATGTAGACAAAGAACTAGCAACAAGATTTCAGCAACATATCACAAGGATCAAACACTATTACCAGGTAGGATTTATATCAGGAATGTAGGGCTGGTTCAATATTAGGAAAGCTATCAGCATAATTGACCACATCTGTAACAATAGAAATCATAGGATTATCTCAACAATTGCAGAAAAAAGCCTTTGACAAAACATAGTTTCCATTCCTATTAACATCACTAGAGAAGGTAGTTAGGTGGTTCAGTGGAGAGAGTACTGGTCCTGTAGTCAGAAGGACCTGAGTTCAAATCTATACTCAGACACTTAATAATTGTCTAGCTGTCAATAATTGCCTTGGGCAAATCATTTAACCCCATTGCCTTAAATAAATAAAATTTAAGAAAAATCACTAGATAACATGGGAATAAATAGAGCTTACTTTAAAATAAGTAATATTTATATAAAACCATCAGTAAGTATGATCTATAATAGGGATAAACAAGAAGCCTTCCCAATACAAGCAAAGATGACCATTATTACCTCTATTATTTCATATTGTATTAGAAAAGTTAGCCACAGAAATGAGAGAAGAAAAAAATTAGAGAAATTAGAATAGGAAATGAGGAAACAAAACTATAACTCTTTACAGATGATATGATGTTATACTTAGAAAATTCTAGAGAATAAACTAAACTACTTGAAATTATTGAAAACTTTAGCGAAGTTGCAGGATACAAAATAAAGCCATATAAATCAGTAGCACTTCAATATATTATCAACAAAGTCCAGCAGCAAGAGATAGAAAGAGAAATTCCATTTAAAATAACAATATAAATATACTTGGGAGTCTACCTGTCAAGACAAACCTAGGAACTATAGGAACAAAACTCAAAAGTACTTCATACAAAGTCAGATCTAAACAACTGGGAAAATATTAATTGCTCATTGGTAGGTTGAGCCAATATAATAAAAATTACACTTCTACCTAAATTAATCTATGCCAATAAAATTATTAAAATTATTTTATAGAGGTAGGAAAAATAATTAAATTCATCTGGAAAAATAAAAGCTCAATGATATCAAGGAATCAATGAAAATGCAAATGAAGGTGGTCTATAGTCTACCAGATCTCAAACTGTATTATAAAACAGTAATTAGCAAAAAAATGTGGAACTGAATAAGAGATAGAGTGATGGATCTCTGGAATACATTAGGCATAAATTACATTATAGTAAATTACCACAGTAATCTAGTATCTGATAAACCCAAAGAGCCAAGTTTTTGAAACAAAAATTCAATATTTGACAAAAAATGCTGGGAAAGGTGGAAAATAGTATGGCAGAAATTTGGAATAGACCAATATCTCAAATCATATACCAAGAAAGGGTCAAAATGGATATATGAATTAAACATTAAGAGTGATACCAGAAGCAAATTCAGAGAGCATGGAATAATTTATCTGTCAGATTTATGGACAAGGAAAGTATTTATACCAGGGCAGTTAGGTGGGGCGGTGGATAGGCCCTGGATTTGGCCTCAGACACTTAATAATTAGCTAGCTGTGTGACGCTGGGCAGATCATTTAACCCCATTACCTTCAAAAACAGAAAGAAAGAAAGAAAGAAAGAAAGAAAGAAAGAAAGAAAGAAAGAAAGAAAGAAAGAAAGAAAGAAAGAAAGAAAGAAAGAAAGAAAGAAAGAAAGAAAAAGAGAGAAAGAAAGAAAGAGAGGAAGGAAGGAAGGAAGAAAGGAAGGAAGGAAGAAAGAAAGAAAAAGAAAGAGAGAAAGAAAGAGAGGAAGAGAGGAAGGAAGGAAGGAAGGAAGGAAGGAAGGAAGGAAGGAAGAAAGAAAGGAAGGAAGGAAGGAAGGAAGGAAGGAAGGAAGGAAGGAAGGAAGGAAGGAAGGAAGGAAGGAAGGAAGAATTTAGACCAAAGAAGATCTAGAGAGCACTGCAAAAATGTAAAACAAATAATTTTGAATCTATAAAAAAAATTTTTTTGCACAAACAAAACCATTAAAACCAGTTATAAGAAAAAGCAGAAAATTGGGGGAAAATTTTCACAAGTTATCTTTGATAAAGGCCTCATTTCTCATATATATAGAGAATTATGTCAAATTTATAAAAATATAAATCATTCCCCAGTTGTCAAATTGTCAAAGGATAAGAATAGACAGTTTTCAGTCAAATAAATCAGTCACCTTTATTACTATGAAAAAAATTCTCTGTTATTATTGATTATAGAAATGCAAATTAAAACAACTCTAGATACTACTTCACAACTATCAGAGTAGATAATATGATGAAAAGGGAAAATGTTGAATGTTGGATGGGATGTGGGAAAAATTGGTATACTAATGCAATATGTGTGGAGTTGTGAACTGATCCAATCATTTTGGAGAGCAATTTGGAACTATACCCAGAGGACTATAAAATACTCTTTAATCTGGGAATACTATTGCTGGGTCTATACTCCCAAATACATCCAAAAAAGGGAAAATGACCTATCTGTACAAAAATATTTAGAGCAACTCTTTTCTGATGGTAAAGAATTGGAAATCAAAGGAATGCCCATCAATTGGGCATATGATTGTAATGGAATATTATTATGCTCTAAGAAATGACAAGCAGAATAATTTCAGAAAAACCTGGAAAGACTTGCATGGAACTGATACTTAGTGAAGTGACCAGAATTAGGAGAATGCTCTATAATAATAATTTTTGAAGAAAAACTGTGAATGACTTACCTATTCTTTAGCAATACAATAATCTATGCCAATCTCAAAAGACTAATGATGAAGCATACTATCTGCCTTCAAAGAAAGAACTGTTATTGATCAAATACAAACTGAAGCATGCTATTTTTTATTTTTTCTTTCATTTTTTTCTTTTGAGTCTTCTTGTACAAAATGACCAATATGGACATATTTCACATAATTGTATATATATATATATATATATATATATATATATATATATATATATAACCTATATGCAATTATTTACTGTCTCAAGGAGGGGGAAGGGGGAAAGGGAAGGAGAGATAGAATTTGGAATTCAAATCTTCAAATAGGGGTGGCTAGGTGGCACAGTGGATAGAGCACTGGCCCTGGAGTCAGGAGTACCTGAGTTCAAATCTGACCTCAGCCACTTAATAATTACCTAGCTGTGTGGCCTTGGGCAAGCCATTTAACCCTATTTGCTTTGCAAAAACCTTTTAAAAATTTGGAAAAATATTTTTCCCTATTTTTCTAATTTGCTCCTCTTCCTTCAGTTTTCATCCTTATATATCTTGTGGATGACTTTGCTTTATTGTTCACTTACCAAGTTTCTTTAAACTGCTTTATTCCTTTACTGATTTTCTCTGTTTATTGAGGCAATGCTATTCATAGTCATCCATCTTCTTTATAAGATTTTATAAGCAAGTTTATATTCTGCACCAGTATTGCCTTTGGCTACAATCTCTCTTTGCTTGGAAAGTAAGCCAAGTATTTTCTGACTAAGGCAATTTTAGACTTTTAAAATTCTCCTTGTTAGGAAAATTGATTTACATTGGTTAAACTTTGATATAAAATTATTTTAATTGATGTTGATGTCATTTCTGCTGTCCATGTCCCATTTTTCATTGCTAATTACTCATTTAAATAGTTCTGGATTGAGTTGTTTCAATTACATGCCATATCTTTATTTCACTATTATTACTTTTTTTTTGACATTTTATTCATTCTTATCTTTCCTCTGACAATGGTGTAGCCTAATTGTACACAGACAGCTGATTCAGAGATGGCTTCCACATCAATAATTTCTGCCTATTAAAATATAATCAGTTATGTATGTTATTATTTCAAGTTCAAGTGTTTGTTAAAAAACTCAGAAAACACAGGCTCTATAAAATATTTACACTTTTATTAACCTCAATTGTGCTATAATATATTTGCATAATAGTTTTTTCAACTTTTTAAAGTTTTTTAAAATGCATTAACTAATCGGTCCAGTCATATTTATCACAGGACACTCTATATCCTGCCTGCTGATCACTGGGCCTGAATGATCATTGACCACTCTCTCTTCCAACCTTTGACTTAGAAAACCTGGCTTCCTTTAAGTCTCATCAATTGTTATCTCTTTTAGGAGGCCATTCCTAGTCATTCCAGCTGCTAAAGCCACCCATTATAAGGTTGCCTTTTATCCACTCTGTACATCTATTTATCTTCTTCATACCTATTTATATGTTTTCTTACTTTTCCTTTGTATCCTTAATCCTTAGTACAGTGTCTGGCACAGTGTTTAATAAATACTTGTTGGTTGTTTATTAATTATACTTTACAAATGAGGCAACTGAGACCCAGAAAGTATAGAATATTTATCCTCATTTTCTGTGATTGCTCATACCTCCTCCCCCCATTAGCTAATTCATACTCTGTATGAATTTTATCATATATATGAATGCAAGTACTTTCCTTTATACCAAAAAAGTGCTTGAGGACAGTGATTATTTAGGGGTCTTGTTGTCACTTTCTCCTAGTGTCCAGCACAGTACATTGTACATAATACTTGCTAATGTTATTTGTTCATTCAGTTATGTTTGATTCTTCATAACCTCTTCTTCATGAACCTCTCTGTCTCTCTCTGTCTCTCTCTGTCTCTGTCTCTCTCTGTCTCTCTCTCTCTCTCTCTGTCTCTCTCTCTCTCTCTCTCTCTCTCTCTCTCTCTCTCTCTCTCTCTCTCTCTCTCTCTCCTGTGCTGTGAGTGTCAGTGGTTGGTAATTGGTAAGGATGGCTTCCCCCCTCTCTCCACAGGAGTTACTCTCTGGACTGATGGCTTTAGGACATAGATTATTTTCTATCCCTTTCAAGTATTTCTGCTTTACCCAGTGACAACCAAATCTTCCCCACACAATATACTAATTGTGTATGGTGTTTATTCATTAACCAGCCTTCTCCCATCCCTAATAGAAGTAACACTTTGCACATCTTTCTACCTTTCTGAGTTGTTGTGCTTTGTAAACTTTAAAGCAATGATTTATTACAAGGGATTACTATTCTTGAGACATTATTATAATCTGCCTAGTATGTGTAATAAGAAATCCTATTTCTCTAACCCTTCAAGGCTTGAATATCACTTTCAAGGGTAAATAATACCAGTACTATTCATCCCATTTTTTGAAAAGAGATGAGAAAACTGAGACATAGAGAGCCTGACTGTCTTGCTTAGGGTCACATAGCTAGGAAGGATCTGAGTCAAGATTCAAAACCAGATTTTTGTCTTGCCCCTAGACTTGCCCCCTTCAATCACGTTTCACTGTGCTACCATATATACTGTGGTATATGGGGTGTTCAGGGAATTATCAAATGTGAGGGCTTGCTAAATTCTTTTCAGGTCTACTTATCTAATTTTGGTTTTACACCTTTTATGCAATTCCCATCTGTGGCTCCAAATAACTGTAACATGCTCAGCAGCCACATTCTGTTAAACCCATCTTGACAAATGGGCTAGACTAGGTTAGGGGAAACAACAGGGTTGCCCCTGTTGGTAAGATGTCAGTGACTTGGGGGGGGGTGTCTACCTTAAGTAAGTGATGATTTCCCCCAAGAACAGTTTGTCCCAACAGCCATGTAGGCAGCTGAAGCAGAGGGCTTAGAACTTAGTCAAACAATGATGTCTCCAAGACCATCCACTGCATTCTGGGCCATCCTTAGTCATGGAGACTTTGTCCTGTCCCTAGACTTAGATGGCTCTGTAAGAGAGAATGAGGCTGACTACTTTGTGAAACTGCCTCACTTAAATGCAATTTATATTAAAGATATCATCCTGGGATGTCATTGGCTCTCTTTGAAACAAAAGCCAAATAATAATTACATGCACTGGCAGACTACATAGGCCCATGTGATCATAGATCTAGATCTGAAAAGAACCTCAGGCCCAGAGACTTAAAGGACTTACCCCACGTCACACAATTAATAAGTGACAGAGATAGGATTTCAAAATAGCTCTTCCCCACTCAAAAGTCTATCTTCTGAGCAAGACTATCTCTAAGAAATAACACAACTATTTCTTTCAACATTTTTTTTTTACATTTCAGACTTTTCTCAATTAGACTGGCCTTCCTAATGTGTCTGAATTAGTGATTTAAAAAATTGCATCTACCTCATACAGTCCCCTCCCTCCCCCACCCCAATTAAGAATTTCTTTTGACTGCTTAAAATCAAACATTGACCTCCAAAAAAACTCAGTCTTGATTCTAGTATGGTCTGAGGAAGATTAACATTCAGGCCCTTTGATGAGACCAAAAGGAGGGGTACTTTGGAGGAAACTTCAGAATTTTGAGCGTCCTTTCTTTTATGAAGTCCTGTTTTGCTTTCTCCAGGGAATTCCTGTCCAGCTGGATAGTCTAAGGAGCCAGAGCGACAGCCTGTGGTAAAATAGAAGAACGTCAACTCTTTAATCCTATTGATTCCCAGTTCCTTTTGATCTCAGCGGTTCCTGCCATTCAGGCAAGTAAAAGGTGGGAAAGGGGGAGCTGGACTTGGCTAGTCCCTGAGGTTTCAGGAGGGAAAGCTTCTCATTCTTTCCTCTCTTGCTTTCTAGACTATTTGGGATCTTGAACTTTGGATTGTAAAATTCTGCAGACTCAACTGGAGACCTTCTGGTTTGGAGAGTTATGTTCTTAAAGAAAAACAGGGGGAGAGGGACATCTAAGTTTTAAGCTTTCTTTCATAGAGTTTCTTATTCTGTTTAATAGTAGTTTGAACAACAAAATCCAGTAGATAATGTAGCAATGTGTTTTGATTCAATTCCACAAACATTTATTAACTATCTACCTACAATTTGCAGGGCATTGGGTGTAAGAGAAAGAAAGAAAAGAAAGGAAAGAAGAAAGAGAGAGAGAGAGAGAGAGAGAGAGAGAGAGAGAGAGAGAGAGAGAGAGAGAGAGAGAGAGGAAGGAAGGAAGGAAGGAAGGAAGGAAGGAAGGAAGGAAGGAAGGAAGGAAGGAGAAAGAAAAAAAAGGAAGGAAAAGAAGAAAGTTCCTTCCCTCAAGGAGCTTACATTTCACTGAAGAGCAGTCAAAATCAACTAGAAATCAAAAGGTGTAGTGTCTTCCTGGTTTTATCACTGTAGCTCTTAGATCCTGGGGAAGTCCAAAATTCAGTTTCCTCAGCTATATAAAAAGGAATTGGTTTCCAGATCCAGAATTCTAGTATTTATATTGGGATGAATGAGTAGGTGAAACTTCATCTGTTAAGTGTTCTTCATGTACTGTGTTAAGCTCTGGATATACATATTGGAAAAATAAGACAAAAATAAAACTCTTCTCAAAGAGTTCACACTCTAATAACAGAAGTGCATAAATATTGGAAGTTTCAACCAGCAGAATGAATGGGAAAGCAAATGGCAAGACAAAGTAATAAATCTTCTTTAGTATCATTTCTATTAATAAAACCATTTGTTTCTGTTATTGTGCTTACCTGCTCAATGATAATAGATTGATATTTGGAGTTGGTGGTGGCCATGTTGACAGGGATTGATTGCTCCTTTGCATAATGACTGGAAGTCACTCTGGAAACAGTATTACTGGATTGAGTTTCTTGGGGGTGGTGTCCTAGGCTGACTCCATCAGAATATAAGTGTTGATCATAGTGGTCAAGACAGTGGAAGTGATTTGAACTGCCTGGCCAAGCCTTGTCTCTCCTTTAGGCACCTTATTACTTTAGCCTAGACTGGCTTGCAACCCAGTGCTGCCAGCTGGTTGAAAGTTGGTATTGGTGATGGCATTTATTAGATTGTCCTTCTTGGATGATTGCTCTGGGACTGGGCTGGAAGAATATCTGGAGATCTAGGGGCATTGCTATTCTAGAGCTCTTTGGCTTACCTATAAAGTCACTTAGGGTATCACCTCCCTGAAGTATGTCAGTTCTGATTGCTCTGGAGACATCTGTTTCCCCATGTTAGCCCAGGAAGAGTTAAAGAAAGTGTCAGATGAGGTCAGCTTTTCCTAGGAATAGAAATGAAACCCTAAGAGGTTTGTACTACCCACCTCATAGGGTTATTCTTAGGAAAGTACTGAATAGTTGTATGTGGTTGTTGTTATTGAGGTCTGGGGTGCCTTTCTGTCACCAGACAGTACAGAAACACAAAAATGGGGGCATTATCTGTGTTGTCATCTGTGCTGAGTACTCATTCTGAAATCTTGCAAGGATCGCAGCTCCATGTCAGCAAATAAAGTTTGTGGTCTATGTTTTCACCATTCAGTCATGGAGGGCAGAATCCTGGCTTTAGAAAAAAGAAATAAGCATCTGGAGGTGAGCTCAGCAAGGGAGGGGAGGCAAGATGGTAACTTCCAAAGCAGAAAACCTGCCCTGGACCTCTCTTTGGTGGTGGCATTGCGCCTGTAGGATATTAAATCCATTCCTGGGTTGAGTTCTTCCAATTGGTTGGGCAACAATCTGCTATCTCACCACCAAAGCAGCATCAGAGACACCAGTCCTAATAACACAATTACTCATTTTTCATTCCTGAAATGTCTATGTTACTCTGTGTGTGTATGTTTCAGAGAAGGGGAAAATCTATATTTTCTCTATTCTGACCAAATTAATCAAATAAATCTTCTTTAAAGCACTGTTAAATGAGTCACAGATGGCTCTGCCCTTTTACAGGTTTGCAGAAAGCACCCATTACAGTTCTTTTAATTTATCAGAGTAAAAAAAAAGATTTCCTCATGCTCCCTTTCTCTCTTGCAATAATAATCAGAACCAGTCTATTTTCCAAGGGTCCAAAACTAATTTACCAAAAAATGTATAGTGATTGTTGTAGTGCAGAGGGTTATTTCACGGAGCTTCAGTCACCAGCACAGAAAAGGTGCCCTGGCTGGGGATAGCTTTTTATAAAACCACATTTAATAAAAGGGAGTGTTATATTAAGTATGTTTGCTAGTGTATTTAAGCATATGGTTTCCATATCAGGAGCAAAGATGGCAAACATATGCTTTACCTTCTGACTAACCTTTCAGAATCTCTTTTGCTTTCGAGGCCGTGGTTTGATGGAAGAATTTTTTGTTTTGTTTTGTTTTGTTTTGTTGGCTTTGGTCTGGGTTTTGTTTTGTTTTGTGTTGCAGTTCTTGCTCATATGGAAAAGCATTGGAGAATATTCAGAAAGTATGTGAAGCCTTCTGCCCTTTCTATTTATATAATTAGGCCAAGAAACTTCATTTTGCTTATTTTTTCCCCCACTGGCTCTGGGCTTTCCATTCTTCCACTGTTCTCTTCTCCAGGACTATGGGAGCTAGCTCTCAAGCGTGAATCAATTTCAGCTGCAAAGAGTATGTGCTCCTGGATTTTATTCAGGATAGTTTTGGGTTGAGAGGACCTGAAACTCAGGCAGAAGCTTGCAGAAGATTGGTCCAGCTTTGAATCTCCCGTGAATCTACATTTGCCAACCCAAGCCCCTCACTCTGGGTCCTGTGACCTAGAAACCATTATCTGGTGCTTGAATGGAGCATTGGAGATTGTATTCATCTGGGCTGTGCCCATTTAATCATAGGCTCTTGGATGGTGAGGTGAATAGAAGGGCCTTGATAGGCCCCATCAGGCAAGCTCTGATGTATATTTTAGCTCTAAATAGCTCTCTGATTCTTTGAGTGACCTAGGAGTAAATATGGCAGATTCGGTTGGTAAGCTGAGTGGGGGTATTTGCATTGCCTTGCTCACCCCCCATTCTTGCTGATTTGCCTGAGCCAGTTATAAATCTACTGGTACCATTTCTTTTTCGTCACTTGCCTAATCCTGTGCTCTTCGTTTCATGTGCTGTAATTACTAACATCTGCTTTCCAAGCCTGGGCCGCGTGGAGTTTGCAAAGGCAGTTTTCTATCCAGAACAATGGCAACAGCTGTTTCATTTAGCCTTGGGCCAGCACTTCCTGTTCAGTCTACATCTGCCCTCCTGTGTCCAATTTCTGTTTGAGAGCTTTTTTGTTGTTGTTTTTCTCTGACCTTGCTATATGGTTAAGAAGAATTTCTAGCTTAACACTCTAGCTAGTATTTCTAGCACATTTGCTTATTAGATTGACTACAGACGGGGAGTGATAGGAGAAGGCGCTGATTATCTCCAGGAGCTAGTACTGTGAAAGGCCCAGTCAAAGAGAGAGCATAGGGGAGCAAAATCTAAGGAAATTCCTGGGGTTTGAAGTTGTGGATAGGTGACAAAGATGACCCCTACTAGAATCCACATAGGAAAGGTGGGGCAAAGGGCTTAGCAAATCTGTTCTCCAGACTCTGATCCCCAAACTTTAGCCACCTTACTGGGAAATGGGTTAACAAGTACACTGAAGAAGATGATGGCCAGGTTTAGAGACAAGAGATGTTGTCACCCAATGTCTCATTCTTGTAACGAGGAGGGAAAACCTAGGGGGACAAAACTAAAATTTCACAGATTTGCTTCCATCCCACATTGCACTACTCCCTATTCTTCACTCCTCAGCCCAGGAATTTGTTAAGGATGCCATAGAAACTCTTTCTTCTTGCAGAAATATATGTGACTTGGAAAAAAGAAGTGTTCAGAGACTTAGAATCATAGATATTTGCCTCTATTCCTTTGGGAACTCAAGAGTTGTATGATAGGTGTTACCAAAGGGAAAAGAATAGCATGATGTGACTAAAAGATTACTGGGTTAGAATCTTGGCTCTGTCCTTTACTACCTATGTGACCTTGAAGAAGTCACTCTAGACAAACTCTGGGTCTTGATTCTTATTCTCTAAAATGAGAATGCTGAACTAGATGATCTCTCAGTTTCTTTCCAGTTCAACATCCTATGATCCTATGACCCACCCCACCCCCCCCCATAACCATCCTTGTTCCATCTGATGGAAGACTTCCGGCTCATAAACTCTGCTGGCTTGCAGATGCTAGGCTGCTGCATCCCACAGAGCCTAAGGAAACTTCTTTCGGTCTTAAGGGATGGGGTTGAGGAAATGTAGAGTGGTCTGGAAGTGGAAAGGAAAGATGGGACCTTTACATACCATGATCTCTGACAATTGGCTATAGATGTGCCAATATGCGGTCAATGCTACCAAGTGTACATCATAATCATCTGAGTCTTTGGAATCAACAATTTCTACCTAACACCCATTATGTTGGCAAAAATCCCTATAATTATTGAGAGAAGAACCTGTGATGATTTTCTGGATATCCTGCTGTTATTTATATCTACCTGAGAAACATTGATCCCAATTAGTTGCATGCCATTATCCTTCTCCACTGACTGAAAAAACCCATCCTTTCTATAACCTTGCCTCACAAACAGAATTTGTTTTTTTTTTTTTTTTGCTAACCCTGGAAGGAATAAGAACCCTGACTTGCACTGAAGTAAGTCTCCTTCTCCCCCAACTTCATGTTCAATACTTCATGACCCCATTTGGGATTTTCTTGGCAAAGATTGGAGTAATTTGCTATTTCCTTCTTCAGGTCATTTGATATTTGAGAAAACTAGTGAAAATGGGGTTAAGTGACTTGCCTAGAGTCACATAGGAAGTGTCTGAGACCAGATTTGTCTACTACATCTTCTAGCTGCCCTAGAAATGTCCGCTTCTCTTTTCCCTTACCACCCCTACTTCAAGTCATTTACTTAACATAAGAATAAGGACTAGCCTTGTGACAGGGGCTATCAGGTGAAGAAACTGTCTTAAAACTGGTCATCATTTTCTCTTCAATTTATAATCTTAAAGGGAAGACCCTAGAGCACCTAGAAATTTAACTAAATTGTCAAGAGCCACACAGGAAACTAAGCATCAGAGGGCAGGACTTGAACTCAGCTCTTACCAAGTTTGGGGATAGTTTCCTTGCTCTCCAAAGACCAACCTCCTTTATTTAATATAGAAGAATCTAATTTCCAGTAGAAAGTGTAAGTTCCTTAATAATCGAGAAGCTACAAGAAAATAAAATATGGAAAAAATAACAAAGAAATCAATACATAATTTGCATTTTATTTAAATAACTAATTAATTTTCAGCTTATAACTTTTGGCCCTGAAAGTGTTCTCTCTCTCTCTCTCTCTCTCTCTCTCTCTCTCTCTCTCTCTCTCTCTCTCTCTCTCTCTCACACACACACACACACACAAACATATCCTCATTTCTTCAGCGTTAAAGTGGATTAAAGTATGGGGATTTGGATCTAAATATGATGATCTCAATTGAAGAACGTGGCAGGCATATGCATTTATTCATACATCTCTAGATGTATCTCTTGAGTGTATGCACTTGGGTGGGGGGGGGGGACTCTATTTGAATGACTCGGTGTGGAACCAGCTCAAGCTTAATTCTACCAAAGTAAAACCATATGAAGGGGGGCTGCCTATATCGGTGCCCGTGTATCTGGAGAAGGAATCCTATCCTATCTCGTGGTAGTGGGGCTTTATGTGAGATCCTGGGTGGAGAACAGGGAAGGGATTCAAAAGTTTTGGGGAGGGGGGAAATCTGATACGTGCACCCTCTTTCTCTCTTTTCGACTTTCTTTGCAATTCCATTACAATGAGTAGATGAAATGTTCTGGATTTCCCTCACAACTAATGCCTAAGGGCGAATTGAGAGGCAAGTTACAGGGAGACCGAGTTTCTACAGCAGGCTAAAGGGCATAGGGAAAACCTATATTCAACCTGCCCATGTGGCAAGTTTCCTCCTCTGTTCCCTACTGGTAACTACACCAGCAAAAGGCTAATGGTTCCAGCCCTTCCCTTCTATTCCCTAAATGAATCTAGGGACTTTCAGAGTCAGAAAAGAAGTAGCAAAAGCAGCCTGTGGTAAACCCCAGGTACTGACTGGTAATGGATTTTCACTGACCTTTATTTAGTTCCCCAATCCCAGAACCCAAAACGGAGGAGAAAGTGCAGTTTTTTTTTGTGGGGGAGAGATGAGGGGTGGGGCCTGAGGAAGGTCGCTGGGTGGGGTTCTTTTTTCTCCCAGATGACTTTGCCAGAGTAAAGTTCAGCCATGCAAGGGGGGTGGGGGTGACAGTTCTGCCTGCGGGTTCAGAAGGAGGCAGGCAGAGGCAGAGTCCTTGCCCTTGCCTTTGGGGACCTCCTGCGTCCTGGGACTAATCCATCCTTTCAGTTTGAGCCTTTCAGAACCAAGTGATCACTATTTTCCGTAAAAGGAGAGGAGAGAAAGAGATTAAGGTATAAAGAGATTCCAGAAAACAGGTTCCTTGTGAATCTCCTTGGGAATTCCCTAAGTCTGAATCCCTACTTCTCCCAGTAGGTTTGGGGAGTTCGATTCCCTCCTCCGGAATGAGTAACCTCAGAGAGAGAGAGAGAGAGAGAGAGAGAGAGAGAGAGAGAGAGAGAGAGAGAGAGAGAGAGAGAGAGAGAGAGAAGAGAGAGAGAAGGGGAAAGGGGGTGGGGGACGTGACACCCATGCCTCTGTACTCTGGAAAGAACGTTAGAAGTGTAATTCTCCAAACCCCGCGTGCTGCAAACCCTCAGCCTGATCTCGAAGCGCATCTTGTTCACCTTTGATGCCTCAGGTCACCTGCGGCTGGGAAAGCCTTTCAAGGGACTGGAGGTTTACGTGTTAGGAAAGCCCACCTTACCTAGTGAACTACGCTGCAGCCTGCTTTTGGAGCGGTAGTAGGGGTCCTACACAGTTTGATACCAACAACTCCGTCTTCCCAGAGCAAACTATAGCTCACCCGTCCTCTCCCAACTGGAGAAGTTAGCAAGGAAGAGGAACTGAGGGGTGGCGGGTTCTCCCTCCTTAGATATATGACAAAAGCTTAAGAGATCTAATTTCTAATTCTGTCTTTGCAAGTATCTTACTGTGTCGCCTTGAGCAAGTCACTTCCTGAGTCTTTGACTCCTTTGTGGGGGGAGGGGGAGATGAATTAGCTATTTTCCGCGCTTCCTTCCAGTGCTGTCCTTCTGTAACATTTAGTTCAGCATCTTTCCTCCTGCTCTCTGGCTGGGTCATTGAAAACTTCAGGGAGGAGGATCTGAGCGTGTCTCTAGAGAGGATGGCCAGCTGGAAGTGGGGAGATCAGAATTCGGATCGCTTGGGAGAGAACCCGGAACCCTGTTTCTTCTGCTACCCATCTCGAGCCTCTTCGAGTCCCTTTGCCCATGTTGCCTACTGAATTAAGCTCCGGCCGGGTTTGGGAACGGTAGTAGAAATCGTCCACCAATCTGAAATAAACAACTCCGACTTCCCATAGCAGAACATTTCTCAAAACATCGCACACCCGTCCTCTCCCAGCTGGAGAAGTGATGAGGGAGTAAGAACTGAGGATGGGAGGACTCTGCCTCCTTCTTAGATATGCCAGAAAGGACAGCAGCCTGGCAACCAGGAGGGCTAGTTTCCAGTTCGGCCTTTGCTAATATCTCACTGCGTAGCTTTCAGCAAGTCACTTGACTCCTTTGATGAGGCGGTGGGGGTGGGAAGAGTCGATGTAGATAGATAGTGGTCCTGGTCCTTCCCAGTTCTGTCACTCTGTAGCAGGTAGTTCATCATCTCCCCCCACCCCGGCCAGAGTCTTCCGAGAATCTAGGGAGGAGGACCTGAGGGGGTCCCTAAGAGAGGATGTCCACCTAGAAATGGGGGATCAGAATTCGGGAACTTTCTGCTACGCATTTCGCCTAGTGAACTGCGCCCCAGCCTGGCTTAGGAGCCTTGGTTTCAGTACTCCAATTTGATACAAACAACTCCGTTTTCACAAAGCAAAATATTCTTCAAAATATAGCCCTCGGGTCCTCTCCCAGCTGGAGAAGTTATCAGGGAGGAGGAACTGAGAACTGGGGACTCTCCCCTCAGATATGAGCATGGGCAGCCGCGGGGGAAGCAGAGATCTAGTGTTTAGCTTTGTTTCTATTTTCCTGTGTAGACTTTGAGCAAGTCACTTCCTCCTTGACTCTATTGGGAGTTGGGAGGAGACGAATTCGATTTTTTCCGGGCTTCCTTTCAGTTCTATCATTCTGTAACATGCAGTTCCTCATCTTTTCTCCTACTCCCGGGCAGGAGGCATTGGAAGGGAGGAAATGCCTCTAGAGAGGATGCCCAGCTAGAAAAGGGAGACCACAATTCGCCTCACCCTTTCTCTTCAACCACCCATCTCGAGGCCCTTCTTTTTCCTTGGCCTGATCGTGGAAACAGACCCGTGGGGCTTTGACAGTGCGGGGTGGGGGGCAGGAAAGGGATGGAGGCCCACTGCGAATATGAGCCTGCAGCTCTGAGCTCTCTGCTCCCCAGCCAGTTCCTTTCCTGCATCTCTTTCCAGGTCATTGACTCCCCCAGACCTGCGCTGACTCCGGGAGGATTCGCGCCGAAGAAGACACAAAAAAGGCCTGGCTGGATGGGGGCCTCCAGTCCTTCCCCCGGTCCGCGGCGGCTGCACCTCCAGGACCTGGGCATCGTCTGTTTGAGCAAAGCCGGGGCTTGGACCCGACTCTGACTGTAAAGATTGGGGAGAGGCGGCGGGGACGAGGCGTGGGGACTATTTTTCTACCCTGTGCTCCAGAAGAAGCGGGGGGGGGGGTAAGCCATGACCCCCAGCCCTTTCAACGATGACAGTGACCCCAGGGCCCGGGCCAACTCAACTGAGTCCTGGAGAAACTCTGCTGGGGATGACCAGGGTGCACCCCCAGGGTGTGCGGGGCAGGCGTTATTGGTCCAGGCCAGTAAGCCACCGGCCTTGGATGGGCGAGAGCTAAAGTGCGGTGTGAGCGCGAGCGCCAGAGCCAGAGAGTTGTGCATTTAAGTCATTTCTACTTTCCCTAAGAGAGCCGACCCCGGCCCCACCCCACCCCCACCCCCGCTCTGGCCCCAAGAAGCAGCTCACACTATCTGGGCAATTGGGAGATTGGAATCGCCCCGAGAAATGACTCTTTGAATCGGATTCAACTAGGCCCAAAGTGCTGATAACCCCTTCTCGGGCTGAGGCCCGCCCGCGGGCGCAGGCAGTTTTTACAAGTGGTTTCCCACCCCTTCACCCCTCACCCTCCACCCAGCATTAAAACTCTACCGAGAAGTAATAATAGACTCAACATATATAATCAAGGTAACAAGCCACCATCCGAAGCATATGCACTGACTTGCATGGCAGAAGAATGCTTGCCACTCCACTCCATTCTCGGCCTTAAATCCGTCCTTTTCCGTCCTCCTCCTCCTCTTCTTTTTCCTTTTCCCCACCCCTCCCCCATCCTTTCCTCTCCTCTCTTCCTTTCTCTTACTCACTTCTTTCTTTTAAAAGTTAATTGCAACTTTTTCCTGTGCGCTCTGATCTGGATAAGCCATATCTCATTAGAAAAAGATTTAACTTGAGCCAAAGCAGACTGGAGAAGGAATCCCTAATCAGCACAGTATATATTTTTGTATAATTGCTCCTTGGCATTCTCCTCCTTGTTCCCCCTCCCGCACCCCCCGCTTCACTGTACACTGCTTCCCCCGTTTCTTTTTGCTCATTAAACTGAAAAGAAAGTCGAGTCCTAATGTCTTGGTGTTTAAGCAGCAAGCAGCAAACAAATTGGAAAATCACTCTGGTCGTGGGTTGTTGTTGTTGTGATGATGATGGTGGTGGCACTGATTTGTGTGCGCCTGCGAGTGTTTTCTGCCAGCTCTGCTTAAATATAGTGGGGACCTAATCAAAGATACCAGGGGAAATAATAATGGAAAGAAAAAGCACTCAGGTTGGAGTTGGACTTCATTCTTCTGCGGCTGGACAAAGAGTCTCTCTCATCTGTACTCTGGGGAAGAAAGACCCTAGACTAGAAAGAGCTAATAAATAAATAGGCAAAATCTTCAATAAGACGTTTCCATTCCACCCAGAGACAGGGACCAGGTTCCCAGGCACTATCTACCAGAAAAGAAAACGGAGGGAAAGTGGGGAAAAGGAGTAGATGGATAAGCTTAGGAGAAGTCTTCCCCCCTCACATCGAATTTGGGGGGCTTCTCCAGAATCACTCAACAAAGGACTAATGTCCATTCCCAAGGCTGAACCCCTAAACATATAAATAACTGGGCCAAGAATGTATATGCCAACGCATAGACTTTCTTGTCAAAGCCGTTCTTCCCTCCTTTACCCTCAGCCCCAGTTTTCTTTACCTTCTGCCTTTCTTGTGACCCCCAAAAGACCCAAACTGAACAGTGAAAGACAGAAAATAAACACAGGGTTAATTAAAACTTATATATATATATATATATATATATATATACACATATATATATACATATACATACATACACACATACATACGTATATATATTTATATATATTTGCATTGCTTATGACTTTATCTTATAATTTCCAGTTGGTTGGATTTTTTTCTTAACTATATTTTGTTTAGAGTTCAATTTATAATACATATTGAAACACCTAATTAAATGAAAATTTTAAAAATGTAAATGATTTGCATGGGCCTCCTTTTTTACATGTTAATGAAAGTGGTTTAAGTTCAGGGTCACCAACTTGAGTGAGGTCAGAATTTCACAAACTGGAAGTGTAGCAATGGTAATTCCTGTGCTTTTATAGAACCCTTGCTCTACAGAACTGACTACATGCTCACAGTCCGAGAGAATCCAACTCTTTCATTCTCCTCCTCATCTTCATCTTCCACCTACTCCTCCTCAGCCTCACAATTCTGTGATTGGATTAAACATTTATTGTTCATAAATGCTGCTGTTTCACAAAGGTGAAATATTCCAAGAACATATGCAACAAATCTGTGAAAAATATGTGGCTTTGGTGGGAACAAATATGGAGATAGAAGGATTTCAAAATAAAGCCAGGTGTCTTCTCAGGGACTAAGTGGTTTATAAAACATCCTATTAATTATGCTTTTCGAAACTGTCTTATATAAATTATCTCATTTGATCTTCACAACAACTCTGTCAGGTAGGTAGCTATGTATTATTAGCACACACACACAAACAGACACTCAAACACTTCTTTTGTTTTGTTTTATTTTGTTTTTCTCCAGAAAAAGAATCTGAAGCTCAAAGAGTAGCGATTCTTTTTTTAATATTTATTCTCTTTTTGTACAAATAATTTTTATACATTAATAAAATATTCTTGTTTAAGAGTAAACAGAATACCCCCACACACAAAATATAGACTTGCTTGAGTGATAAAGTAAAGGGGAGAGAAAAAAATTAAAATTAAAAAATAATAGCAATAATTGTAGGTATGGGTAGTGATTCTTTTGCCTCTGGCCTCATGGGCTGGTAAGGGAAAGATTTAGGACTGGATCCCAATTGTCTTATTCCAAGGCTAAGGCAATACTTCCAGGAGTTTTGGTGTTTTTTTAACCTTCAAGGGATTTTTTTAAAACCTCAATCAGATAATCAGAAGACATTTATTGAGCACTTATTTGAGGTACATAAAGAAAAGCAAAACACAGTCCCTGCCTTCAACTCTAATGAACACAAGAACAATTATAATATGTTTGTCCAATATTAATATATAAACCAAAGTAAGGCTCTTGTTGAAAATAGATATTATGAGATGTATTGAGAAAGCACAATGAAAACAGACACCAGCAAATAAATCTGATATTTCATGATTTGTTACTAATTTTATTGATTCAGGCAAGCCACAACTTTTGCAGATTCCTTTTATATGTTAGAAGTTCTATTAAATAGCTTAGATAGCTCAACTTATATACAAAGGGTTTTAACAAACTTTTATCATCCTGCACCTAGCCTGCAAATTAGCCTCTATAATGTCAGGAAAACTGAGCTATGCTCAAAAGTTTCTATTTAGTAAGACATGAAAGAATTTGAACCCTCTTAGCACCCTCTTTAAGAATCCTTACCTCATCTACTCTCAGGCACTGGAGTAGAACTTTACCTGAATTTACTTACTATCTTATTAAACCAATTAGTAAGAATCACTTGGCCATATTGTTGTTTGGTTTCTCTTGGTAAGAATATAATGAAAACAAATAAGTGCGTGACTTTGGGCAAGACTGATTTAGAAACTGCCAAATTTCAAAATAAAGTTCATAATCATCTCAGGAAATGGGACAATTGTATTTTTGTTAATTTGATTCAATAAATGTGTTTGAATCATCTATCATGTGTCACGGACTCTGCTGAGCCTTGGATATACAAAGACAAGAAACAATCCCTTCCTCCAAGTATCCTATATTCTGTTGGGGAGAGGGAAGGGAGAGAGTTATCATATACACAGATAAGCAAAAATAGAGTATATATATATAAAATACAAAGCAATTTCAGGAGATACAGAGTAGAAATAGAAATAGCTGGGGGAATCAAAGCAGGTCACATGATGGAATGTAGTAGGCAGTGAGCACTATACTCTAGTATGAGGAGATTTGGGTTCTAATCCCATATCTGCCCGGAATAAGCATCTATGTTTCTTCAGCTGTAAAATGAAGAGGTTGAGCTAAATGATTAGAAAGCACCTCTCCAGTCCCATAATTCATATTATATTCATACAATTAATATACATATACATATATATGTATATATATTCACATTTGTCCCACAATAAGTCATGGGAATGAAATTGGTCAGCTCAGGTTGTACTATCCAAATGAGTTAAGGGTAGATCCATGATCAAAACAAATAAATGAGACACCAGAGCTTCATTATTACATGACAGTATAATGTAGAATTCAATCTAAGGAGGGTTCATTTTGGACTCCATTCAAAGGAATTACAGAAGTTGGAGAGACCTCATTATAATGAAATCTCGATTCTCTGTTTCTGAGAACCCTGTTCCTCCAGACCTCAAGGTTAACCCAGCATTGATAACAATAATCTCACAAGGCTGTTAGGAGGAAAACACTTTACCAGATAAAAAATGCCAGAGAAATATAAGTTAGCAAGGCTGACCTGATAACCAGTTATTATTGTAATGTACAGAAATGGTCAGCTTCTGCACCCCAGATGAGGTTACATGTGTTTCTGTTTGTAGCAGTTCTTGGAAGTTGTTTTCTCTCATCCAAGTGGATAAGAGAGGCAAATCCATCACTTCCTGTGTATAGATTTTTTTTTTCCCACTGTAGGAGGACCCTGACCTATTTTCATCTCAAAGGCGTTGTGTTTTCTTTTTTGTCCTTGAATCGTGGGAATGCCATTTTCTTTATCTGGCCACTAGTTGACCTCCTCCACTTACCCAGCTAGTCTCAGAGTAAGCAGGTCTACCTTAGTAAGGTCATCTGGTGCCCCTGATAAAAAAGAAAAGCTCGAATACACAAATGTGCAACCTTCTTCAAGTGATCTCAGTATTCTTAGGCTGCCATCTACTGGCCAATCTCATAATGACAGTTCCTCAGATATTTTTGTAACTTCCATGCATCTTTTCCCTATAAGTTAGTTGCACTGGTAGGGCAACCTATTGTTTTCCCAAAAAGAGGGAGAAAAAAGCCTGAGGCTCTGTCTGTGCAAAGTCAGGATATAGGAAGATGGGGAAAGGAAGGAAAGAAGAAAAGGAGGGAGAGAAGGAAGAAAGAAAAAGAGAGAGAAAGAAAAAAGAGAAAGAAAGAAAAAGAAACAGAAAATAGAGAAAGAGAGAGAAAGAAGGAAAGAGAAAGAGACAAAGAAAGAAAAATATAGAAATAAAGAAATAAAAATATAGAAAGAGCAAAAGAGGAAAGAGACAAAGAATAAAGAGAAAAAGAGAAAGAAAGGAAAGAAGAAAATAAAGAAAAAGAGAGAGAAAGAAGGAAGGAAAGAGAGAGAGAAAGAAAAAGAAAGGGAGGAAGGAAGGAAGGAAGAAGGAAAGAAAGGAAAATTGGTAAAGAGATTACAGTAATATATCACAAGCATCATACACTATAACCAGGTGGGATTTATACCAGGAATACTGGGCCAAATCAATATTAGGAAAACTATCAGCATAATTGACCATATCAGTAACAAAAACAACAGAAATAATATGATATCTAAAATGATAGGAATGTAGGAAAAAAACTTTTGACAAAACATGGCACCCATTCTTATAAGAAAACACTAAAGAGCATAGGAATAAATGGACTTTTCCATAAAATAATGAATAGTATCAATAATCACTATCAGTAATGGGGGATGAGCTAGAAACCTTTCCAATAGAGGTGAAGCAACATCACTATTATTATCAATTTTATATTAGAAATGTTAGCTTTCACATTAAGAGAAGAAAAGGAAATTAGACAGCAAGGAAGCAATACTAATACGATTGATGATATAATGGTCTACTTAGAAGATCCTAAATAATCAACTAAAAACTAGTTGAAGCAAGGAACAATTTTAGCAACAATGCATAAATATATAAGCTCATTTAAGTCATCAGCATTTCTATAAATTACCAACAAAGATCAGCAAGAAGAGATAGCAAGAGAAATACCCTTTAAAATAACAGTAGACTATAAAATACTTGAGAATCTACCTGTCAAGACAAACCCAGAAAATATGTAACCACAATTACAAAACATTTCACATAAATAAAGTCAGATCTGAACGATTGAAAAATATCCATTGTTCATGGGTAGTTCAAGCCAATATAATAAAAATAAAACGTCTACTTAAATTAATTTACTTCATGTCAAACCAATCAGACTATCAAAATATTTTATAGAGCTAGAAAAAGTAATAACAAAATTCATCTGGAAGAAGAAAAGGTCAAGAATATCAAAGGAATAAGTGGGAAAAAGTGAAAGAAGGTGATCTAGACATGCCAGATCTCAAATTATATTATAAAACAGTAATCATCAAAACTATCTGATACTGGCTATGAAATAGAGTGATGACTCATTGGAATAAGTTAGGTACACAAGACACATAAATTAGGTATATGATCATAGAAATCTAGTTTTTTATAAACTCAGAGATACAAGTTTCTGGGAGAAGATCTCATTATTTGACAAAAACTGCTGGGAAAACTAGAAAGCAACATGGCAGAAATTAGATATAGACCAAAATTTTACATTGTATATCAAGGTAGGCTCAAAATGGGTAAATGGTTTATACATAAAGAGCGATCGATACCATAAGCAAATTAGGAGAGCAAGGAATAGTTTATCTGTCACATCTATGGACAATGGAAAAATATTTGATTAAACAAGAGATAAAGAACATTACAAAATATAAAATGGATAATTATGATTACATTAAATTTAAAAGGATTTGTACAAACAACAGCAATGCAACAATGATTAGAAGGAAAGCAGAAAGCTGAGGATCAATTTTTACAACTGGTACCACTGATAAAGGTCTCATTTCTCAAATATATAGAGTAGTATCTATCTAAAACCATCAGTAATCATTATCAGTAATGGAGATGAGCTAGAAACCTTTCCAATAGGATCAGAGGTGAAGAAAGGATGCTCATTATCACTACTATTATCAATATTATGTTAGAAATGTTAGCTTTAGCATTAAGAGAAGTCAAATATGAAAATACAAGTCATTCCCCAATTGATAAGTGGTCAGAGGAAATAAACAAGAAGTTTTCCGACAGAGAAATCAAAGCTATCTAAAGTCATGAGGTAAAAAAAAGGCTCTGAATCATTATTGATTAGAGAAATACAAATTAAAACAATTCTAAGGTACCACCTCATATCTATCAGATTGACTAATATAATGTAAAAGGAAAATGATAAATGATGGAGGGGATGTGAGAAAATTGGTACATCGATGTTTTGTTGAAGCTGTGAGCTGATCCATCCATTTTGGAGAACAATTTGGAACTATACACAAATTGTGTATACTCTTTGATTCAGCAATACCTATATTAGGACTGAATCCTAAATAGATCTAAAGATAGGGAGGGGAAGGATCCTTTTGTATCAAAATGTTTATAGCATTCTATTTATGATGACAAAAAACTGGAAATCGAGGGGATATCTAATCAACTTGGACAAGTTGTGGTATATGGATGTAATGGGATATTATTGTGCTAAGAGAAATGATGAACTGCCAGATTTCAGAAATGCCTAGAAAGATTTAGTTGAGCTGATGAAAAGGGAAGTAAGCAGAACCAAGAGAACATTGTACATAGTAATAGCCATATTGTACAATGATCCAAGACAATTCCAAAGTATCCATGATGAAAAATGCTACCACCTCCAGAGAAAGAACTCATAAAATCTAAATGTAAAACTTTATTTTTTGTGAAATTTTTTTCTTTTGATCTCTTTTTTTGGCCACATGACTAATATAGAAATATATTTTACACAAGTGCATATATCTAATCTATATTAAATTGTTTTCTGTTTTAGGGAGGTGAGAGAGAGAGAGGAAGGGGAAAAATTTGAAATTCAAAATTTAAATTAATGTTTAAATATTTTTTATGTGTAATTGGGAAAATAAAATAAAGGAAAGGAAAAGGAATGAAGAAAGAGAGACAGAGGGAAAGAATGAAGAAAGAAGGAAAGGAAGGAAGGAAAGAAGGAAGGAAGGAAGGAATGGGGGAGGGAAGAAGTTAATTCAGTGGAATTGAGGGTGGGGAATTCAGTCAAATCCCTGGGAGGCAGCTAAGTTAGCGCAATGGATAAAGCACTGACCCTAGAGTCAGGAGGACCTGAGTTCAAAATCGAACTCAGACACTTAATAATTGCCTAGCTGTGTGACCTTGGGCATGTCACTTAACCCCATTGCCTTAAATAAAAAAATTTAAAAATCACTAAGGACAATGTTCACCAAACACTTAATAAATGTGTGTTGACTTAGTGTGCCATTATCTCCAATTTTTTTTAGGTTTCTACAAGGCAATGGGGTTAAGTGGTTTGCCCAAGGCAACACAGTCAGGTAATTATTAAATGTCTGAGGCCAGATTTGAACTCAAGTACTCCTGACTCCAGGGCTGGTGATCTATCCACTGCACCACCTAGCCACCCCTTGATTTACTTTTTTAACTCTTCAACAAGTCATTTTAATATTATGGAGACAAAACTTGAATTACAAAGATGTTTTTGGGTACACAAATATGATGAAAAATGCATCCTTGCCAGGACATATGCTCTTTAAAAATTTCAAACCCCTCAATATACTTGAACTGTGAAGACATGTTTCCTATTACCAGGTTTACAACATACTGTCTCTTAAATAGACAATAATATAGATAATACTGCATCTCTCTGTGCTGTAAATCTACATTTAAATACCTTTATCACTTATGAAGTCACTTATTTCATCTGATTCTGCAGAGCATATACTATTATTCCTATTTTAAGCATGTGAAAATGAGACATAGAAAGACTAAATGACTTCTTCAGGGTCACATGACTAAAGTGGCATGAAAATAGAACCTTTGAGCTAGAGGAAGACTTGCTTAGTCCCCAAGTCCAACTGTAAAATTTGACAGATGAGAGAATTGAAACCCAGACAGATTAAGTCACTTAGTCAAGGTCTAACAGCAAAATAGAGACAGCTGACACACACCTCCAGGACCACCTGTGCACTGCCTGTATCTAGACATTTCATTTCTTACATCACTATTATTGGCATTCTTGACAATAAGTTTACATAGGACATTCTAATCATTTCCCCTCAGTTTGTTTCCCATTTTGTCAGGGACCCAGTGACATGCAGCAGCTATGAGAGTTATAATGATTGAATGCCCCCAGCTAACCCCCACATCCTCCCCTCCCCCTACACACACATATATGCACAGCATTTACTAAGACAACTAAGAAAGCTGATGACTGTCACTTTGGGAGTCATTTGTTCTCAGGCCCATGATGAAGTAACTATAGTTCTTATCTATATTATTTTAAGTTGTATTGTTTCCAGAGTTCATTTTGGTCCCAGTTTCTCTTCTTCCTTTGCTCAGAGGCCCTTAGTAATCTTGTGACTGATTTCTTGTCTTCCAAACATTGTTTGGCATTACAAGAAAACCATCTGTCTTTGACTGCTAAAAATTATTTGCCAGTTCACCTGGAAGAAATACTGACATTTACTTTCATAGTTTTTAGCAAAAGATTGCTAGAACCTAATGTGGAATTCTTTTTATATATATAACTATCTTTTATTCTTTCATCACCAGGCATTTCGGAGGCAATTTCTTCTGACAGCAAAGCTGGTAAAGGCTATAATGCAATCTCAGTTGGTAAGATCCTTAACCTAAACAGACTTCTCATCAGTACAAAGAGTTCCAGAGAACAGGTGGAAAGGTGTTTATTCTGCTCTTAAAAATAACAATAGAAACTTGTGATCTGACCTTTGAGTAAGGGAGATCTTTGTTCAAGATCCATTCCAACCACACTCTGACTGTGTAACCCTAGGAACATTACTTAACATCTCACTGGCCCAGACTTTCTAAAAATCTAAATTGCAGAATTCTTGCCAATTCCCATTGTCAGAGGTAACTTCTTCACCTGGAGCTCTCTGTGGAGATGAAATAATTTAAATGTAATTGGTGACCCCAGAAACTTTGTTACATACTATGTATTTATGTATTATATATCATATATCATATTTATATTTTTATAACTTACATAATTCATAATTATAACATTTTAATTAATAAATTCTCATTTGACTAAGAGCTCAACTAGATCACAGGTTCCTAGCCTTTCTCTGATGAGCAGCTCCTTTTGACTATCCTGAATTATCCAGGGACAAGGAGTACTGAATGTTAAATTGATCTGTGGGAAAGTTGACTTCTATCTGGGCTCTGTTCCAAGCTGGCAAGTCCTGACTGAAAAGAGAAAGAGTGGCAGAGATAACCAGCTTGTCATCCACCAGAGAGAGCTTGAATCTCAACCTACTAGGGACCACTAGATTAGATATTTTGAACTTGATTCAATGGATAATGATGAAATGATCTAAGGTAAAAATGAAGCATTCCTTTATAATGAACTGTTTTCAACCAAGAAAGAATGTATCTTATTAATGCAGAAATGGCTTATTCTTTGTCACCAGAAAAACTTGATTGATAAATAAATTCTTGATCCATATAAAACCAACACAACTAGTTCTCCTAATTGTTTTTTTTAATTGAATAGATCTAGTGGAAAAGATTTACTCAATTGTTCCTTGTTCATTCAAGAAATATTTATTGAATACCTATGATAGATACTGTAATAAATACAAAAGAAGTTATAAGATGTAGTATTTACCTTGAGCCAATTCTGTGCTAGGCATTAGGCACATTTTAAATTTGGAGATATCATCCCAGATGAAAAAAAATTGTCAGATCTCATCTAATTACAAGAGAGATTACAAGAGATGCTTGTTTTTAAGAATGCTCATTTATGTAATGATTGTATTTTCATTTCAAAGCATCAAAAAACCTCAAAGTTGGAACGGATCTCATATGAGATCAATATTCTACTTTAAACAATACCCTTTTATAATACTTCTGGCAAGGAAAATATTATGTTTGAGGATATGATAGGTTTGAATAGAATGAGTTGACTGTCCTGCTCTTTGAACAAGTCATGGGGAAAACACCAATGTTTTGATCATGCATATGGATAGTTGTAGATGACTCACTTTTGAGTGTCAGAAGAAAAAGATTCACTAAATTGCATCAGGTCCAGTTCTTTGCAAACTTCTGAGCCTCTCTTCTCCCACCTTTTCTGCCATCATGGATTGGTGCTCAAGAATAAATTTCTCAAAACCCAATGATCACCTCTGGAGACAGTCAGAAGCCCTGATATAGTCCTGGAGAAAAGATCAGATGAGAATTTCTGAAGATGGGACCATTAGGACTCTTGGCATGATTTTAGGTGGATCCCAGAACAGAAATAAATATTCTGACTAAGAAAATTTTCCCCTCTCTGCTGGGTCACCAAGCATAGGATAAAGCTGCCTAGGAGGCATTTGCAAGGTTACCATCTCTAACAACATTCATTGCTGATTCCTTGAAGTCTGTTCTTTTTTTCCACTCACCTGACTCTTCCTCAACTGTTGCCATACCACTTTGGGGAACACTGAACCATTAGACTTTGCTTTCCTGATGGTTTCCTGATGGAAACATCATTTTAAGAAGAACCATAGTGAAGCTTCAATTCACACCTGTAACTCACTCTGCTCATTGTTGCCAACTGCCATTCACCCCCCCCCACCATCCTTCTACCTCTTTTCTGCTTCTCAGATGTATTATCTTCTACCATTAGAATGTAAACTTGGAGCAGCTAGGTGCCACAGTGAATAGAGCACCAGCCCTGGAATCAGAAAGACCTGAGTTCAAATACAGTCACTTAATAATTGCCTAGCTTTGTGACCTTGGGCAAGTCACTTAACCCCATTGTTGTAAATAAATAAAAACTTTAAAAATCTAGAATGTAAACTCATTGAGAGTAGGGATTATCTAGTTTGCCTGTATTTGTGTCCCTAGTACTTAACAGTGAAAATAGTCTTCTCTTTTTTTCATATTTCTCCTCCTCCTCCTCCTCCTCCTCCTCCTCCTCCTCCTCCTCCTCCTCCTCCTCCTTCTTCTTCTTCTTCTTCTTCTTCTTCTTCTTCTTCTTCTTCTTCTTCTTCTCCCTCTCCTTCTCCCTAAGTTATTCATTGAACACCTGGTTGTTAAGCTGGAGAGGATGCATGCTGTGCTGGAAGAAGATTTGTACTTGCTTTTGAAAGGGCCAAGTTTTAGTCTTAGCCCCATCACTGTTTGACTTTGGGTGAGCTCTCTGAAGTTTATCATCTGTAAAAGAACATTTTTCCTTACTAGTTCCCAAGGTTGTTGTAAGGAATGCACACTCTATAAGATATAAAAAGATTATGTAATGCGGCCCCCCATTATAACCAGTTTTCAGTATAAAAAAGACCAAAAAGCCATTGAAGTTGCTGAATCAAGATGAATTTTTAGGAAGAGTTCTGTGGCCCATTGTGTGCCCCCACCCCAACTGGGCACACTGAGTAGCCAGAGGAAGATAGCACCTGGGGCTGCAGTGTTTTCTCCAAAAAGGCAGGAAGGAACATACCCTTGGCTATAGCTGTTGGCAAGATCCAAAGGGTGTGTCTACTCAGACATGCCAGGATAGAAAGGTAGAGGAAGTACAGATGATAATTTGGAAGATTTAAGAGATCTTTGCCTGTCATCAGATTTTATTGTGTTGTCATTGACACATATTTGTGTTCTCTCTAGAGCAGGTAAGAGGGAAGGAACCAAGGCAGATCATTCATTCCCATGGTACAGAACTAGGAACTCCATCTTTCTACCCTCACAGTTGCCCAGATGTGGAAAGATGCCATGTGCCATAGAGAAGGTTGGAGGAATGTGTTTGGAACCCAACTAATGTTCTTTGGTTGCCCTAGGGGGTGTGTCCAGACCTAGGATAGCACCCAGGAAGCAATGAAGAAATGATAAAATTCCTGACACCAAAACTTTCATTAACAGCCCCTCCCTTGAATTAAAAACATGGAAACAATACTGATTTGATCTTGCAGGAAGCAGGAAATTTTGCAGACTGGTCAGAATCTCCCCAGTGTAATTGGAAAGACAAAGACAATCAGAGCTGTTGACTGATTTACTAATTTCAGAAAAGGTGGGTGTGAGAAGAAAGAAGCAGGTTGAATGCAATAGTAATGTAACAAGATCCTGGCATCCACTTCCAAAATACTTCACATACTAGGATGGATATTTTGGAGAGAAAATAGAAAAGCAAACAATTCCATGTTCCTCTCTTCCTCAGATTTTTTTCTTTTATAAATATTCCAAATAGATTTATAACATGTAATTTCTTTGGAGAGTATTGCCTTTGTACATCATGGTTTTCCTCCCAAAATTAATACAAAATTAAACTGCTTGCAAAAGATACAGTTCAATAGCCTAACTAGGAAATTGCTATTTCCCTAGTCTCAGATTTCATTTAACTTTAGTGATACAACTTAACCAGTTTAAATTATCTAACCTGCTGGATTCAGGGATAAAGAACACAGATTCAAATCTTGCTTCTGTCACATGATAGCTGTATGGCCTTGGATAAGTCCCTTCATTCCCCACTCCCCTAGTCCTTAGTTTCCTCAGTTCTAAAACTGGGTCTTGTTCTCTATAAGACAGGTAGATGAAACTAGTTGGGAAAATTACCCTTTCCCCTTCTTTTTGAGTGTATTTGGGATTTGCTAGGAAGACTGCTGTCTGACTGAGGTTATGTCTCTGCTATGACCATACTTGTGATCTGGTATACCAACAAGGCCATCAACTCAAATTAGCTAATTAACATTGCTTAAGGACATACAGATACAACAATTACACAGTACTTGTCCTCAGAGAATTTACATTTGACTAAGGGTTAAAATATTCAGAGAAAGAAAATACAGTCCATATTCAAAATAATACCCAGTGATTGAGAAGGGGAGGAAGTAGGAATAACTAAGAAAATCACGGAAGACTTCCTGAGGTCTCTGGCATTTCAGATGATCAGGACCACTCCAAGAAGTATTAGGGAGAAATGCCAGGTATTGGAGACCTTAGAGGACTGATATCTAGTCAGATTAAATGATTTACCCAAGATCACAAAGGTGATATGTGTCTTAGGGAGGATTTGAATCCAAGTCCACTGACTCTTGAGCCAGTACTCTTTTAAGAAGTAGAGGCAATGGCAATATGGTGTATATGAAAGAATTATAGATATAGAATCTGAAGAATTTAGTTTGAATATTGACTCTACCCCATATTGTCACCAACTATCTAAGTCAGCTACAAGGTGCTTTGGACTTGGAGTCCCAAAGACCTCAGTCCAAATCCTACCTCAGACATTTAATCTATATAATAATTGCATCAAACCTAAGGGTTATATTATGAACATCAGCTGAAAGTACACAAGTGGAAATCATTTTACAAACCTTAAAGTGCTATTGTTATTATCTACATGATTGTCCATAAGATGAAGGACAGCCTGGAAAAACAAGGTTTGGGGTCAGAGGACCTGATTTGGAATCCAATTGGAATCCAATACACAGTGCAATCAATTGGAATCCAATATACTTACAAGCTATGTGATTTTATTGGTTTATGTCTCTGGGCTTCATTTTCCTCATCCACAAAACAAGGAAATTGGATTAAATGGTTTCTTGAGGCAGTAGTATGCTGGTAAATGTTTAATACCCAGCTTTCCATGAAGTGGGGGTGAGGTGGAGGTGGGAGAAATGTACACTTGACGTGCATTTTTAAAGGCATTTTATTTATTTATTTTTCCAACCACATGCAAAGATAGTTTACAATATTCATTTATTTTTGTAATGTTTTCAGTTTTACATTTTTCTCCCTCCCTCTCTCCCTTCTCTCCTCCTTCCTCCTGACAGAGGACAATCTAATACAAGTTAGACTTGTACAAGTATGATAAACATATTTCTATATTAATCATGTTGTAAAAGAAAAATCAGAACAAAAAGGGGAGGAAAACTATGAGGGGGGGAAAATCCATAAAACATAAAACAGATTTTAAAAATTGAAAATAGTAAGCTTTGGTCTACATTCAGACTCCATAGGTCCTTTTGTGGAAATGGATGCATTTCCCACCACAATTACTTAGAATTGTCTTTGACTATTGTACTGCAGAGATGAGCAAGTTCATCATTGTTGATTATCACACAGTATTGCTATTAATGTCAACAATGATATTCTGGTTCTACTCACTTTACTCAGCATTTGTTCATGCAAGTGTTTCAGACTTTTCTGAAGTTATACTCCTCATGATTTCTTAGAGAATAATAGTCCTCCATCACATTTATATATCACAATTTGTTTAGCCATTCCCCAATTGACGGGCAGCCCTTCAATTTCCAATTCTTTGCCACCACAAGAAAAGAGCTACTTAAAACATTTTTGTGCATGTGGACTTTTTGCCCTTTCTTTTGGGAATACAGACCTAGTAGTGGTATTGCTAGATCAAAGGCTATACATGTTGTTATTGCCCTATGGGATTCATCTGCATTGCTAAACATTTTTCCTATCACATTCTTAAGTCTAACCAATTAACAAAATATTGACTCATTTGTATTTGTATTTGTATTTGTTGATTCCCAAAGTGTACATGTTCTCAAACAAATTTGGAGCCAGGCACTTCTCTACTCTGGCTCCCTTCCTGGTCTATCCTATGATAAATGCCTTTACCTCAATATACTTCATTTTCTTCATCTGTTGATCATAATATCTGTCCTCCCTCTCTCACAGAGTCATAGTCAGAAAAGAGCCTTATAAACTGTAAAGGGAAGTTGGTAAAGTTGAGATTTCTTCAGTTATATAAACTGGGTCTGAAGAACTATAATCTTTAGAGCCAAGGGACACATTTGGGAGGAGGGATCCATATACATTTTTACACATCATTGATATGGAAGAAA
The DNA here is from genome assembly GCF_037893015.1 of Macrotis lagotis. NCBI lineage: Eukaryota > Metazoa > Chordata > Mammalia > Peramelemorphia > Peramelidae > Macrotis > Macrotis lagotis. The sequence goes on from NC_133661.1 coordinate 95,507,588, forward strand.
CCTGAAGCAAATATATGAGTGGTAACCAATTTGGCTGTGAGCTTGAACCATACATCCATGACTGTGAAACACCTGGATTCCAGGTCCCCAAAGCTTCTAGAGCAGAACAATAGGGTGGGCTCAGAAAATCTGTTACATATGCTTGGGCCCTGGTAGACCTTACCATCCTTGGTTGTGGTGAAATGGTAACTTGTTTCCTTGACACACTTTTTTTTTTGTCAGAATAAACCATCTTCCCTATTCTTCACCTCTTCGCGACCTTTTCCTTTTCTTTTTCTAACCCCTTCTTCATTTGGTCCTTGAAGAATAACTAGTAACACACTCAGAATATTTTTCCAATAGATTTTGATAGAATGAATTCAGGATTATAGAATTGTGTGGTGGAAAGAAATTTAGAGATTAATTCCTTTTTTATTTTACAGATAAGAAAGCTGAGTCTCAGAGAAGTTAAGAGAGTTGACCAAGGTCCTACAAGTAACAAGTAGAAGAGTAAGAATTTGAACAAAGATTTTCTGATTCCATATTAAGAGTTCTTTCACTATGGCATTCTGGTTATTCTCTTAAAAGAAGTTTAAAAACCTTTCCCTCTCTCCTACTCCAGCCTCCTTTCTCTAGTTTGTGAAATAGAGGACTAAGAACAAGGATTGGGATGGGAAAAGGGGTCAGGATCTTTGGCCATGTGGTGTTTGAGTGTGTGTGTGTGTGTGTGTGTGTGTGTGTGTGTGTGTGTGTGTGTGTGTGTGTGTGTGTGTGTGTGTGTGTTGGTTGGGAGAGAGTTCCCTGCCAGTTGGCCACACTTCCCTACCACATACTTGGCTGACTGTCAGTGGAAGAACAGTGTAAGCTTTGAACTGAAAGGTGTTGTTAGATTCATGTAAACTCTAATAAATTAGAGATTAGTGGAATCTGTTGAGCTGTTGGTGGTTAGAACTTGGAGATTTGGTATCAATACCTGGAAACTTTTTCTTGGCTCCTGTTTTGGCCTGGGTGTGACATTAGGTGAACAGTCTTGCCCTTCTCTGCTTTAGCAAAATACCAAATGTGACTTTGATCATCAGGTATCTTTAGATTCAACTAGTCTGGTAAGAGATACTCTAATGCTTGAACAAAAGACAGTCTTGTGACTATCCAAGGGAAGGGAGTTCTTTCAACTTCTTGGTAAAAGTTCCTTTTGAAAAACAACCTTTTGTTTTGGGGCTAAGTGAGGAAGGAAGATGCTAAGAAGCAAAGAGGAAATCTAAAGGCTCCTCATGTCTGAAGTGGAGTAAAAGCAGCAGTGGTTTGGCCTCCCCCTTTTTGGTAATGAGCCCTACTTTTATCCAGTAAGGACTGGTAGCTTCTCTCACAAATTCTGAAAATATACTAGACCTAAAGCTTCCAGAAAAAGGAAAAAAAGACTATGTTAGGGCAATAGAGTATGGTGACCAACCACTGCTGACCAGTAACTACTTATCCTGTGGGATGAAATAGACGACCTGGACAAAGAGGGGAGAGGCTGCTTCTGGGGGAGTTTCTTAAGCTGCACTCTTGAAAAGTTTTCAACAAGGAAGGAAAGAGGGAAGGAAGGAGGGAAAGAAGAAAGGAAGGAAGTGATAAGAAAGGAGGAAAGGGGAAGGAAGAAGGGAAAGACGGAGGGAAGAAGAGAAGAAAGGAAGAAGGGAGGAAAGGAAGGGAAAAGGAGGTAAGGTGGAAGGAAGGAGAAAAAGAAGGAAAGAAGAAAGCTTATTCTAGCCTGCCCCCTAATTAGTGTCTCTGCTTCCAGTCTCTCTCTCTCTAGTCCATCCTCTATACTACTATATAATTAATATCCCTAAAAAAACAGATCTGGCAATTTTATTCCTTTGCTCAAGAAGTTTTAATGAATTCCCTATTACCACAAGAAACCTTTTCTGAGGAACTCCTGATTTCCAATTCTACTTAAGATACTCCCAAACTAGGGGCAGCTAGGTGGCACAATGACTAGAGCACTGACCCTGGAATCAGGAGGACCTGAGCTCAAATCCAGCTTCAGACACTTAATAATTGCCAAGCTGTGTGACCTTTGTCAAGTCACTTAACCCCATTGCCTTAAATAAATAATTTTTTTAAAAAAAGATAATCTTGAGCTAACTAGGTAACTTTGTAACAACAAATGGTACTTTCTTCACAGGGTTTTTATGAGCTTCAAATGTAAAATACTTTGTAAACTTTATATTTACATAAAATATCAGTAATTATCATTTATAATGTATATATTTGTACACAGATTGTATCTCTTCAATAGAATGTGAGCTCCTGGAGGGCAAGGAACACTTCTCTTTTTTGTCATAGTCCTAACACAACACCCTCTACATAGCAATGATAAATACTTGTTACATTCAATTGAGTCAAATCACAGGAAAAACCTTTGTGTCATTTGCTCATTTTGTCCAGAGCAATTCAGTTGTGAGTGAGCAACTGTAATGGCATCCAAAATTACCATGGTATCAAAATCATATCAAAATCAAGTTCAGCACCAAGTTGAACACCATCATTTTGCCATGGAGAACATCAGAGGCAAAATTTTTGTGGATGTTATAGCTTCTTCTTCTTTGAGATTCCTCCATCTCCACATGCTGACACATCTTAAATATGGCCATTCCTTTTCTCATATCATGGCATTCTTTCTACATTGGTCATTTGAAGTATGTGAAGAACTGTGGTGTAGAACAGAGTAGAATCATCTGTAAAAGCATGGTCCCATTGCATATAAGTTTCAAACAGAACTGTTTCTGAGCATCTGGTTCTATCCTGGTAGATATTCAAGCCTTTAAATTCCCCTTCCTCTTCTAATGTCAATTGAAAATTTTGTCTCTGATGTTCTCCATGGCAATTTGGCATGGAGTCCATAAAGTGATGGAAGGTGTTCAACTTGGTGCTGAACTTGAGTCTATTATGATTTTGAATAAGTCAAGACATAGCACTGATCTGATCTTTCTGTTCACACGTTGCATCAGCATACAAAAAGCTTCAATGTGAAGTTTATAATATAGCCCAACATTCCTCTTTATCCCATTGCCTTAGTTTTCCCTTCTTCTCATAATGTTAGTTAGTTAGAATGAAGACTGTTGACCATAAATGTGGCCTACTCTCAAAGCTTGTCACTATGACCCAAAGCTAGAGGCATAAAATTACTTATAGGACATGAACTCTGTTAACATACAGTTCTCTCCCCTTATTTTACAGATGAGGAAAACAAGGTCATACAATTGGCAAGTACAAGATCAAGGACCCATGTCTTTTCCTATAGTCATTATCCCTCCAAACAAGTATAGCTACCACCCAGGCAAACTTGAGGGTGGTCAAAAGTTCAAGAAAGGAGGGCCCCCAGGGTGCATGATGAGGGTATTTCTGGGAACAGAAAAGGTTTTCTTTGGAAGGGGATGTCAAATTTAACCTTCTCCTGTCCGGTCTCTACTTGACTGGCCCCCATGGAAGCGCTCCCCCACTGTGAAATCTCAATGACCCCAGAGAGCAGAGTTGCTGGCTTTTAATCTTGGAGAAAACAATAAGGGAATCAAAGCTTTCTAAATGGAAGCAGCAGCAATCAGATTTTTCTTTTGTGTATTTTATTCCCAATGGGGAGCCTGTGGAAATGTCAAATGATTAAGAGGGCTGAGATCAGCCCTTGGAAGGAGTAAGCAGGTCAGGTGCTGGAGGGGGCCCCTAATCCGAAGGAAAGGGGGGGAAGGGTGATGAAGAGAGCCAGCCAGTGTGGGAACTTCTATGTGTCCTTTCTGAGAACCCTCTTGGAGTCTCTTCAGCAGGTCTCAGAGGAAATAACGAAAGGGGATTTACCCCTGGGCTTAGGTGCTCCATGTGGGTCTGACCCAGAGCAGATAAGAGGTACTTAACTTAAGTTCCATTCTCCAGAGTGGGGACCAGTCTTTTCATTTGGTTTAACCCTGAGAGAGTAGGGAGGGAGGGATGGTCTGCTGCTCTGCAGGCAAACATTGAAAGAGTTTGGGGGAGGGGAGAATACGAATTAGGAAATCTTCCAATTTCTCTTCAAATAGCTTCCATTCCTGATTCTCAGGCTGGGACTCTTGGTCATCCATCCTCACCATAGCTCTTCCAGAAAAGGAAGGATAGTCACTTTTTAGGTAAGCTGTTGCTGGGATTCTTGTGAATGAATTGAACTTATCATTCTGAGATTCTATGATGGGTCATCACAGACCTAACAGTAGAGTTTTCTTCCCAGAAATTTTATCAAGTCTATTAAACTTGCTATCTACAGGGTGTTCTAGATACTTAAAGATGCAAAAAATGAATAAAGCTGGACTCTGTCCTCAAGAACCTTACTATATCTATAGAGGAAATCAAGATTTGTGCACAAATAACTGCTCTATGGTCCAAATAAAAGTCACACTTTCTCCCTAAATCTGGATGTTGGGGAAACCAAATGGACCTTATTATTTTGCTTTTAGTATCAAAATGACAATGAAAATAACAAAAGCAAAGATAGCAATGCAAATAGCAATAAATAAAAGATTTTTTGAATGGAAAAATATGAAAATAAAATCTTTGATAGCAAATATTTTTATACTGTAATTCTACATAATCATTTCTTACAATATAGGCTTATAAGACCTTTTACAGTTGATAAAACTGAGACCCATGACAGTGAAATGACTTACACAAGGTTATAACCCAAGGTGAGTCAGGATTCAAATCCATGTTTTGTATCTCCAAAGACTGCGTTTTTACACTGCACCTCAGTGTAATGTCCTCTATATAGACTTTTTTTCTTTCAAAGAGGTCTCATATGAGGTTAGTATATATTCAAATCAATAGAAAATGACCAAACACTGGTAAATGCCTAGGAAGAAGTACAAATGATATTAGAAGTCCAAGAAAGTCTCAGATTCAGATTCATGGAGGTGAATTAGGTAGCATTGGAGTTGATGTTTGAAGGATGAGTAGGATTTCAATGAGCAGAGATGGGGGGGGGTTGAATCATGTTCTGAAGGATGAGTATTAAGCTTGGTGAGCATAGAGGAGTAGCAGGAGGTACAAGCTAGCTTGGAACTGAGTTGTAGAAAACCTTGAAGGTCAAGCCTTCTATAGTCAGATTATCTTATATGATACCTCCAGGCTGTAGGGAAGGGGGAAAATGTACTCTAAGTTAGGGGGATAAATGGAACATTCTTATTATTTTGAATCATTATTAGATCAGAATTAGGATTTCACTGGCAATGAAAACTCCAAATTAGGAAGCCCCCTCTCTCAATGCATATCAGCTTGGAGTTTTCCATGTACCTAACACAACTTGGAGTTTTAGATTGTTGCCTGGGAACACCTAGAAGTTAAAAGATTTCCAAACAATGTAGGAGTCACATCCCTGGGCTAGGGGTATGACCTGAACTCTGCTCTCCTTATCTCAAGGAGAAGACCCCTGCCCATGGGGACACACTGCTTTTCATTCTTTCCATATGTTTTAGACTCATTTAGTTTTTTTTAAAGTTCTGTTGAAAAAATGGGTATAAAAACAACAACAAAAAAAGAAAAACTGGGTATGAAAAGATGGTGTGAAAATTTTAAAATTTTCAATTGCATCTAATTGTGGTGTTGGTTAATCTGTGAGCCAGGATAGAGTTTTTCCCAAAACTAGCATCTTTTTGCTATCAAAGTAGGATAGAACAATAAAGTTAATTTAACAATGTGCAAAAAAAAGGGAATATGTAATAATTTTATTCTTATCATAAGGTGATGATTTACTCCACTTAACACTCAACAGGGAGTCTTTTATTAAATGACTTATTAAATGAAAACAAAAACAAAAACCAAAAATCCCTACTTGATCCTTTCCTTGTTTCCCCTTGGACAATTTCTTCATTCTTGCTGCCTAAGTTGGCAATCACTGATTGGTCAGGCTAAAATCACAGCTTTATTCATACAGCATAAATTTCCTAATGCACAAGTAGAACCAAAGCAACTCCCAAGGAAGAAAAGGACTATGGGGTGGGAGAGGGAGGAAGACCTTAAAAAGTGTTTGAGAAAAGACCAAACAGTGAAAAAAAGCACAAATACTGGAGTCCGATGACCTAGGCTTATACCTTACCTCTGTCACTTATCACCTACACTACCTTGAGTGAGTCATTTTCCTCCCAAGCCTTAGTTTCTTCATCTGTAAAATGAAGGAAATGGACAAGATGGTCTCTAAGTTCATCCATTTCTAGTTCCATGATCCTATAAAGAGAATAACTGCTTTCATTTCACTCATTCACTCCATGTTTTACTTAATTAGAAAATATTGGGGAGGCTAGGTGGCACAGTGGATAAAGCAGCAGCCCTGGAGTCAGGAGTACCTGGGTTCAAATCCCATCTCAGACACTTAATAATTACCTAGCTGTGTGGCCTTGCACAAGCCACTTAAACCCCATTTGCCTTGCAAAAACCTAAAAAAAAAATATTTACTGAATGCCTGTTAAGCATGATCCCTCTGTTCTAGAAATTTAAAATTCAATTAAGGAAACAACTAACAAAATTTAAAAAATCAAGCATTACATAAAACCCAAGAGATGACACAAAGTAGAATAGATCTCACAGTCCATCATCCTCAGAGTTAAGGGAGAGGAAAGATCACTGTGACCTGGGTTCATGACAGAAGGCTTCATAGAGGAGGTGGACTGGAAGAATGGTAGATTTGATAAGGCACAGGGAAGGGGATGGACATTTGGGAGTTGGGGAGATTGTGAATCAACAGACCCTATTGGGTTTGTTTGTTTTTTTTTTTTTTTGGTTAAGGGGTTAGATTTTGTACTAAGAAACACTGAACAGGGAATAATATTAGCCCCAAATGGGATAAGTTTTATTTTTAACTTTGTCAAAATTTTTCTTGAAACTAACCTCAGTATTAGGATACTTCAAAATAAAGGGGTCAGAAAATGTGTGAATTTTTAAAATGAAGATTTCTATCTTCAACATTCTTACATTTGATCCCCCCCACTCCCTTTATAGACATTCTATGATTATTCACTTGCCCTTTTTCTCCTTATCTCATCCTAAGGATCTCCTTAATTTTCCTTAAAGGAAAGTCTGTTTTTCCTGCCATTTTCAGGGAAAGCCAGGGCTTCTATTTCCCAGTCTTTCCAAACTGCATTCCTAAGAATTCCCTCTTCTGCCCACTTCCTGGCAGCTGTTCTCAGGGTCTTCTTTCTTAGACTACTCTTGTTCACTGTGGTTTGGATGGCCCAAAAGTGGTTTCTAGTCCCATCTTGTCCCTGGGTTTGTGTCAAACAGAGAAGTAAAAACCAGACAGGCTTGTCCAAACCTTTAAGTGTTTCTTTCTATGATTATAAATAAATAATCCTTCTTCTCTTTGAAAAATTATTTTTCTTTTACCACAACTGGTTTTCATTAATTTTTCAAGTGGAAATATATTTCCCCTAGTGGAAAGTTGCCTCTCCTGTGATGAGAGTCATTGCTCATTTTAATATTTTTACTGGGGAAGAACCAAAGCCTAAATCTGCCAGGGGCTGCAGCCAAAATCCCTTTGTGTAAGGTACATGGAAAACTCTTTTTTTTTCCTTGCTGAAACAGGATAAATGGTTGACTTTGGGGAGTCTCTTTTCCAGATTCCCAAAGACAAGGAAAACTGGGATCTCTTCAACTAATTGTTAACAATGTCAATCATGAGCCTACCTTTCTGTCTTTTTTCATTCAGAGTTTGTGTCTGCCTTACTGTTATTCCTCCAAATGTTTCCTTTCTTCTTCTCCCCCTGTTCCTCCTCTTTCCCCCATCCCCTAAAGCTGAGGAGCTAATTTTGGTGGAGGTGGGGGGGGCTGTCCTCTGGTGAAAGGGAACTTCTGTGTGCTTTCCTTCCAATTCTGGCCACTTCCCCATACCATTTCTTAGAAGAAGAAAGAGAAAATTAAACTCAAACAGGGATCCAAGTGATAAGATGCTAAAACTTCTTGCTGGGTTTAGCTAGAGGGGTTTCTTGGTTCATGCATTTTATCCATTTTTAGAGTCAGCTTTGTGGGAGCAGGAGCCACGTGGGATCCTGATGAGGCAACTAGCAATCTACAGACACTGAACAAAATGTTAAGCAATAGAAATGAAATGAAGAGTTTGGGGAGAGATGTGGAAATACTGTGAAGAAATGTCTTACTTTAAGGAAGCAAAGATCAGTCTTGGCACTTGGTAGTGTAGCTAGTGCTCCTGACACATCCCAGGGGAAGAGGGTGGGGTGAGACAGAAAAAGGGTAGTAACTTTTTATTTGAACTCCATTGTGTTGGAATTTGTAATAATTCTAAACAGGTTAGGTTCAAGTTTAACTTGGTACCAGGTTTGCCTTTGCCCAGACTGTCTCCCAAGCCTGTAATGTACCCCTGCATCTTAGAATCCTTGGCTTCATTCAAGGTTTTGACTCAGGCACCATCTTCTATGGAGAACTTGAACTAATCCCTCAAGTTGTTAGTATGCTCTCCCCTTTAGAATAATTATATCTTTACTTATCTGTTGTGGGTTTTTTGTTTTTGTGGGGCAATAAGGTTAAGTAACTTGCTGAAGGTAACACAGCTAGTATCAGATTTGAACTCAGATGTTCCTGATTCCAGAGCTGGTGCTCTATCCACTGTGCCACCTAACTGCCTCATTTTTACTTCTCTGCATAAAGAACCTTCCCCAACCCCATTACCAGTCAAGAATATAGAATGTTTTTCATTTTGTCTTTGTAGTAGGCCCCAGTGTCTAGAATGGTGCCTTTTGAATAGCAATGGGGAAGCTCCAAACATTTTCTCCCAACCTACACATTCATCAGTGGACCAAGTCCTCCAGTGTAAAACTGTCTACAGCTCCCTTCGAAGTTCTGAGGGTCAATGGAATTATTCTTCTAATGTTATTGGCTCTACCCCCCCATTCTAGTATGTTCCCCACAATATTAATTACCATTGTTATTTATTATCTCCTCTATGTCAATGGTTGACCCAGTGATTAGGACCCCACTATCATCAATTTATCTGATTAATATCAATTCACTTTTATAAAGAGATAGTTATTGAAAAGTTATAGCAAGAACCAAATCACAAAAACATGCCCCCTTCTTCTTCTACCCCCATGCTGACCAGAGATACACTTTCCCCATTATATCTCAGTTCCTTAGGAGAGAGGGTTTAAATTTGAAGTGACTGCTACAAAAGTAGGTGATCACTCATTTCACCAAATTCATTTCTGAATCTCTTTTAAATGGGTCAATCCCTTACTGTAGAAAATGGCATCTTGAGAGGCTGATTTGCCACTGGGATAGGCCATTTCCAGGACTGGGCTAATTCTTTATCCAACTCAACTGTCAGTGGACTCTGATACCACTTCATTGATTAGATCTATGAGGGCTAATTATTCTGAAATTTCTAAGTTATAAAGTCAAAGGAGTCTTCCAATATTCCTTCACTTAAAAGCAGGAAAGGATAAATGCAAAGGGACAAAGGGCAGAGGTACCATGCATTCACAAACTTGTGGATGCCAGCATTAGCACAGGAATTACCTTTGTCCCCACCCAGAAGCTAACAGCAGTTATTGCCTCTGTCACCACCAGGGAAAAAAAAGAGGTTCATTTGATCCATTAATATCTTTGGCATGCACACTGATCTCCATCCTGGCAGCCAATTAAAAGGTCTTTCTTATCCTCTGGTAAACAGACAGGAGTCATCTGCACATACTCTGAATTAAATACTAGGACCCTGCTCTTATGTATGCACTGAAACAGGCTTACTTGGCCTCAGTGTGGATAATGGCAGCAGGCACTATTTGCCCATTCCCAAAGGATGAACTTCCAATGGGCTAGTTTCCTTCTCTCATACCTCCCATCCCTCACTTTACATAAGGATAGGGACTGGACCTATTCTTAATTTAGGGGATTCCTGGATAAGGAAGATCCTTCTACCAATGCCGGTTGGAAACTTCTCTGCAATTTATAATCTTAGAGAATTGTCTAGAGCACTGAAAGCTTAAGTGACTTATCCAGAATCACACAGCCAGGCTTTGTCAGAGGCAGAACTTGAATCCAGATCTTTCTGGCTTTGAGGTCAGCTCTCTATCCACCCAATAACATGACTTGTAGGTGCTCAATTGTTTGATTGAATCAAATAAAATACAGGAGGAAATGTTTTCTGGGCATATTCTGTTCAGGTAAGCCTGATGGCATGATGGATAGAAGGCAAAGCTTGGGGTCACAACACCTAGGTTCAAATTCAGCTTCAGACGTTTGTTAGCTGTGTGACCCTAGGCAAATCACTTTAACCTGTGGTGACCTCAGCTTCCTCATCTGTAAAATGAGGATAGTAATAGAAACCAGAGTGACTATGAGAATCAAATGAGATAATAACCATAATGCACTTAACACAATGCTTCACACCTGGTAAGTACAATGTAAATATTAGCTATTATTATTGTTATTATTATTATTCATAATGGTATCAAACAATAAATATTGGGCTACCAATTGTACAAAAAGATTTATGCTCATTCACATATTTTCTTAGTTTTAAAATTTATTATCTGGTTTATTGTATTTTTTACTCATTTTGTAAAAATAGTAGCCAATTATATTTTAATTTGGTCATTACTCAGGAATGTTGTGGGCTCTATGCAGTTCATAACTCCTCTGGTATAAAGAGGCAGTTTTCTTAAAACTGAGAATAGAAACTGTCCCACATTGGCAGCATCTTAACATTAGCTGTGTTCCTTAATGATAATTCAACTTTCTATAACAACATAAGATATATATATATATATATATATATATATATATATATATATATATAAACTCTTTTTTATTGTGACAAAGACAGATCAAGTCAAATATTATTATTATCATTATTACTATTATTACCATTTTATACATGAAGAAATTAAGCATCATATAGTTTAGGTAACTTACTTAATGTAAATCAGAGTAGGGATTTTAATCCGAGTCCAGACATACCATAAATTTAACACTCTTGTCCCTGGACCTTGTTGTGCCTCACATTATTTGTATGAATGATTCTTGATGTTTGTCCTTCATTCTTGAAGAAGACAATGACACCAGGGAGGTGATGCCATGACAAGTATGTGAATTGGATTTGAGTGGGGGTGTGCTAAGTCACCAGCCTCACTTTCTCCTCCAGAACCACTTGGATCTAGTGGCCAGATTTGGATCAGGTTGACTGGAGATGACCCCAGATGTGAGACAATCAAGGTTAAGTGACTTGCCCAGTGTCACCCAGTTCTGTCAAACATCTGAGGCTGGATTTGAACTCAGGTCCTTGTTACTCAAGGGTCAATGCTCTATTCATTGTGCCCAACCAGCTGCCCTTGAATGAGTCTTAACCAATTGTAGAAGGACTTACTTACAAGGTTCTCTAATCAGATATTTAGATTGTCTAGGCCTGCCCTTGGCAATGGCATAACTATGTACCCTTGAACACAATAAAACTGCTTTTCTTTACTACATGTTTAATAACTTGAATTTCTCACTAAGTCAGATTGACCTTCGTCCAGTGAAGGCAAGATAATAAGGTTTTGTTGCACCAGTTTTTAACCATTACTGAATTATAAGCAAATTCTGGGCAGGTATTTCTGCAAGTTTACATGACAGGATAGTCCCTTTGGGCCACTTTGTTTTACTATAGAGTGATTTCCTTTCCTGTGACAACTGGCAACCAGGCTGCTTGACAAAAGTCCAAGAAGTCCACGGAGGCTCTGGGAACCTAGGCTACCACATCAAAGTTCAAGCTTTGGCAGTCCCTAGGATCCCACTATCCAGATTTGGAAAGACTTGAAGTAGAAACCCAGAGAAGACTTTTGGCAGAATTGTTAAATCTGAGAGGCTCATTGCCCAAGAAATCAGCCTTTAAGTGATGAATTTTTGTGGCCATGACAGTTCATGGAACTACCTATTAAGGCACTACTGAGAGGTTGGGATGTTGGTTTCTGTAAGAGTAAAAGCACTGCCATCAGGGAAATCACAATTTTTTTTTTGAGGGAGATGAAATAAAAACTGGTAGATGTAAGACCAGAATAGTCAGCACCTTTGATAATCATCTCAAACCTGTGACATTTGGTGATCTCACTGAGTTTTGACACATTACCATTTGTCAGAAACCCTCAGACACCTCCTCTAAAGAATTAGACTAAATTCATTTCAAAAACATTATTATAGCCTGATGCAGTGAGTAAGAGGAGGGAAAGGAAGAGGAAGGAATACATGTTTATTAAGTGCCTATATGGGCACACTGTTCTAAATACTTTACAAATAGTATCTCATTTAATCTTCATGATCTCCTTGGGATGTAGGTGCTTTTGTTATCTCTATTTTACAGGTTGAGGAAACTGAGGAAACCAGAGGTTAAATGACTTACCCAGGGTAATACAACCAGAACCCATCTGGGGTTGGATTTGAACTCAGGTCTTCCCGACTACAAGCCTGATGCTCTATTCACTGCGGCATCTTGCTGTCTCACTTAGTGTTAGGTAGTTCTGAGTTCAAGTTCTGCTCCAGTACATACCAGCTTTGAGACCATTTTTTTTTCTGATTTTAAGATCCTTAATGGAAAGGATTAGTTTTCTTTTTATTAATTGTATCCCCAGCACTTAGTACTGGGTCTGGTACATACTAGATTTTTAATAAATAGATGTTTATTGGATTGGGTTGGATTAACCATAGTCAAATCACTTACCCTCTCAGTATTTACTACAGCACTGTAAGGTTTCATATAAATTAGAGAACAGTAGCTCTGTATTCTTTTTTTTATTTTTGAAAGGCAATGGGGTTAAGTGCCTTGCCCAACATCACACAGCTAGGTAATTATGTCTGAGGCCGTAGCTCTGTATTGGTAAAGGGAATTGCCATACTGGAAGTTCTTAGACTCTACTAGAAAAAGAAAAAGAAAAAATTTTCCCAGTTAACCCCAAATGATTTACTAAGCACCTGCTTTAGTGAGACACTAATAATAGGCCTGGGGAACACAGATCTAAATAAGACATACTCCCTGTCCTCAAAGAGCTTCCAATTTAATCAGAAAAAAAATCTCAAAATAATCCTGTTACTAGAGAGGATACAATAAATAGAAAGACAACATCCAAGCAAGAAGGCCATTACATCAGAGAGGAGATTCTATGACAAGAAAGCACTTGGATTTGAGCAAAGGTTGTGTAGTACTTAGTCAACACTCTCACTTTTTCCTCCAAAATCATTTGAATCCAATGCCTAGATATGGATCAGGAAGACTGCAGATGGCCCTGGATTTGAGGTAATCAGGGTTAAGTTACTTAACCAAGATCACCAAAGCCAGTATATATCAAATGTCTGTGGCCAAGTTTAAATTCAGATCCTTCTGACTCCAGGGTTGGTACTCTATTCACTGCACCAGCTAGCTGTCTATTTTTTTTATAGATTGATTGGAGGCAGAATGATTTGGTTGACTAAGAGAACTGATATGATCAGAGTTATCTTTTGTTTAAACAAATAGATTTTATGTAAGAGTTGAGGTTTGCAAAGATCTTTATATTTATTATCTGATTTGATCTTCACCACAATCTGTGAGAAAGGTGCTGTTTACCCCATTGTCTACATGAGGAAATTAAAACAGAGAGAGGATAAGTGACCTACTCAAGGTCAAACAAATACTTAATATCTGAGACTGGATTTGAATACAAATCTTCTCCACTCTAGTCCATCACAATATCCACTGTGACACCTCCAGTAGAGTATAATCAATTTGAGGACAAGGGTTATTTTTTCCTTTGTTTTTGTATGCCCAGCACCCAAGCACAAAAGTACATAGTAAATGCCAGATAAGTGCTTTTTGAATAATCTAATAAAACAGAATCCTAGAACTCAGCAAAAATAAACTCTTCTGAGATCTATTACTCTGAACTTGTCTTCTTTTTTTTTAATAGCAGGAATAACAAAACATGTAATCTCTATACCTAAAGGTTGTGGGGAGAGACATGCTATGCAAAATCTACTTAACTGTCAGCCCTTATTTTGAGAAAACTCAAAAGACTAAATGACTTCTCCAAGGCTACCTAGCAAATTAGTAACAGACAGGATTAAAACCCAGGTCTTCTAGTCCAGGATTTGTTTCCATATATGAGACTTCCATAGATAGATAGATAGATAGATAGATAGACAGACAGACAGACAGACAGACAGACAGACAGATTTGTTGTTTGTTTGCTTGATCCAGCAGAGATACTGGTGTAGTTTGCCATTTCATTCTCCAGCTTATTTTGTAGATGAGGAAACTGAGGCAAGTAGGGTTAAATGAGTTGCCCAGAGTCACATAACTAGTAAGTGGTTGAGCTTGGGTTTGAACTCATGTCTTTCTGAATCCAGGTTTGGCACCCTATACTCAGTTGTGTTTGAGAAAGAGAGGGAGGGAGGGAGGGGGAGAGAGAGAGAGAGAGAGAGAGAGAGAGAGAGAGAGAGAGAGAGAGAGAGAGAGAGAGAATAAAAGAATGACAGAAAGACAGAAAGAAAGACAGAAAGAAAGACAGAAAGAAAGACAGAAAGACAGAAAGAAAGACAGAAAGAAAGAAAGAAAGAAAGAAAGAAAGAAAGAAAGAAAGAAAGAAAGAAAGAAAAAGAAAGGAAGGAAGGAAGGAGGGAGGAAGGAAGGAAGAAGGAAGAAGAAAGGCAGTATGAGAACACTGGGGATGGAGGGTTGTATCCAGAAGAATGAAGGAACATTGCAAGGTGCATTTTGCTTCAAGAAAAAAAATTCCCATTTTTGCTGAGAGCTTGCCTTCTGAGTGGTTTTCACAGCTATTTTAGGAAGGGGTCCAAGACTCCTCTAACCTCTATAACAACTCCCAGAGGCTCCATGTTTTTGAGTAACCCTGATTATCCACACAAGCCTGAAGTAGCTGGGAATACCCAGTAGTTACTTGCTCTGAAGTAGGAATGAGTAATTCAAAAGAGGTTTTGCTGCCTAATAAATACAGTGAAGACATGTCATTACCCAGTATGAGGCTTAAGCTAAACTGATGGGAATTACAGTTGGCTTATAATAAGACTTATTTAAAAACAAAAACAAATCAGGCTTATTTTCAGTGTGAAATTAGTTGTGTTAGAACCTAATTCCCTGTGGTCAGTCAGTGGTAGTCAGTTATGACAGTTGTCCATGTCCCTACAGGCTTCCTTAGTGTGGCTATAGCTCCTTAATTATGAGAAGCAGAAACAAATCACTATTTGTTCAAGGCAAGTCAGTTCCAAAAAAAAGACTTTTTTACTCATATAAGTATAGCATAGGAACTTTTACAAAGTAATATCTACTTCAGAAGTATGATTACAAATATATAAACACTCTCAATATAAAATATTTTATATAAAATATAAAAGAAAGTATAATCCTCCCTTCCCCCACACCCACTACTTTAGTCTCTGGGGAGGGGAAGGTTCTTAGCTTAGCTCAGGCCTAGCAAAGCAAGTTCCATTTCTAAGTCCAAAATCCCATAAGACTCCACCCTAGATACTTAGGTTTCTCAGGAATTCCATGTTGAGTTGGTTGGCTGCAACCTCTCACCTACAATCTTTTCTCCAAAGCCTCCATGGCTTGAACTCCTGGGTGCCATGAGGATCACCACTGCCCCCAAAACTGAGGACAAACAAAAGAGAATAGAAACAAAAATCCCCAGGCCATTTATTGGAAGCCAAGCTAATAGAGGGAGAGTCCAAGAGGTATAGTCTTCCCCTCTCAGCTGAAAAAGACAGAAAAGGAAGTGGTGGAGAAGAGCTCTACTGTCAAAATCTGATCAGTTTTAAAGATGCTGAAAGTTCATGAAAGGAGGCTACCCTCAACCTCTGTGGGAGGGGAAAGAGGCATCCATTTTAGGCAATTAGGACATGCTCCAAAGACCAGGAAGGGCATTTCCAATAATCAAACTGGGTTTTCCCAGTCTAGCCCAAGTTATACATAGTGGATATAGTCTTTAGAATGGAGGTCATCTATTTCATTATGTAATCTGTGGTTCAAGGACTCCTAAGACTCTGGGTTTTTATGATCTGGGTCAGATCTTAAGGGCTAGCCTTAAAAGGTGTCTGAGGTCATATTTGAACTCAAGTCCTTCTAACTCCAGGGTTGGTGCTACGCCCATTGTGCTATCTAACTGCTGCTGCTCTTACTGCTACTATTGCTGCTACTGCTGCTGCTGCTACTACTACTACTACTGCTACTACTACTACCACCACTACTACTACTTCTATTACTACTGTTACTCAGGGTAGTGTCTGCAAATCAATTGGGTGGCATAGAGGATTTAGTTCAGGACTTGGAATCATGAAGACCTGAATTCAAATTCTTCTGTGGACACTTTAGTTTGAGACCCTAGGCAAGTCATCTAACTTCTCCTAACCTCAATTAATTTCTTCATCTGGAAGATGAGAATTATAACAGCACTTACCTCTCAGGATTGTTTTGTGGGTCAAATTAGTGGACGTATTTTTCAAACTTTAAAGTGTTCTATAAATACTAGCTATTAATACTACTATTAATATTATTTGGGATAGCAATTTGATCCTTGAAATAAAAAGAGTCATTGAAGTTTATTGAGAGAAGAAGGGATGTCATCAATGTGACTATGTAGGACTGAGTGGAAGATGACTTGGAATAGGGAGAGACTTGAGATAGAGCTACTTAGTCTAGGGAGCATTGTCTCCCCTATCATTAAAGGGTCTCTTTCAGTTTTGGACCCATAAATATGGATCAGATTCAGTCCTAGAAGAGCCTAACTATCTAAAACTAGTGTCAGGTTCTTTTTCATAAACTTGTTGGCTCTCTAACCCCTCAATTAATTTATCAGTCAACCCAAAAGAATTTCTTAAGCATTTACTAAGCACCAAAATCACCAAAACATTTGGTACCAACTTTAAAAAACAGAGAAGTAGACTGAAAGATTGATGAAAGATTTAGAAATAATGGAATTCAATAACTCAGTGTTCAATAAAACCCCAGAACATAAATTACTTAGGGAAAAAACTCTCTATATGATAAACATTGCTGAGGGAAATTGGAAAGCAGTCTAGCAAAAATTAGGTTTAGATCAACATTTTATACTATATTCTACAATAAATTCAAAACGGATATGTGACCCAAATATTTAGGATCATACCATAAAGAAAATCAAAAGACATTCAGATCATATATACCTTTCACAGCTGTGAGAAGGAAATGAATTCTTAACCAAACGATAAAGCAATGGCAAAAGATAAAATAGGTAATTTTGATTTTATGAATTTGAAAAGCTTTTGCATAAATAAAATTAATACATTTAGGATAAGAAGGAAAGCAGTCAAAAGGGAAAATAACTTTGTATTGAAATCCTCAGATAAGGGTTTGCGATTCAATATATAGGAAATTGACAGAAATATATAAGTCCCAAAGACATTGTACAATAGATAAGTAGTCAAAGGATATGTAGTTCTCAAAAATGGAATTGCATAATATTTTAAAATATGAAAAATGCTCCAAATTGCTAATTACAATAGAAATACAAATTAAAACACCCCTAAGATTTCACATCATACCCAGCATATTGGCAAAGGCAATAAAAGCCATTTTTGGAGGGAGTTTGGAAAGAAAAATTGTTGTGAAAAGCAGTTTAGCAGTGGCTAAAATGTTCACCAGAGATTTCACTGCCTGGATCAAGTTGCCCCCTTGATAAAAATGAAAAAGACCCTTTATACACTAAAATATTTATAGCAGCACTCTATGATAGCAAAGGACTATTTTTTTAGGTAGATTCCTTTGACCTGGAGAATAGTTCAACAAATTGTGGCACATTCACATGTCATGGAATATTGTTGTAAGAAATGACAATTATGATGAACACAGAAAAATATGGAAAGACTTCCACATACTGATGTAAAGTGAAGGAATCAAAATCAAGAAAATAATATACACAGTGATTACAACAATGCAAATGGAAAGAACAACTACAAAATAAACAATAAGAAGTGAATGTTTCAAAATTACAAAGAACAAACTTGAACCCAAAGAAGAGATCTGTTCTTTCAACAGTTTTGCAGAGATGAAAGCCCCAAGGGTGTGGAATATTGCATATGTTGTCAGATATTTTTCCTTATTTATTGGTTGGTTTTTCTTTTCTTTCTTTTTTCTTTTTTTAAGATTATTTGTTGTAAAGGGTAACTCCCTGATTAGAGGAGGATAAGAGATAAGAGATAAAATTTTGATCTTGTGAAAACAAAAGATAAAATTTATTTTAGAAAAACTAATAGGAAAGTTTATGGGAAATTACTTAAACATTGAGTTCTGCTCATATCTAGGTTCTCCCTAAAGCAGGAAATAGGATTTGTAAGAGACTCATTGTACAATACAGATCAGGCACAAAACCTCTGTTTATTCCTCGACAAAACAGAAAAGCTTAACACACACAGGAACCCCAAGAGCACATTGACAGAAATACTTAAACAGCAACAGTTGTTATATTTTCCTGGGAATTTGATGCTTAAAAATGTCAAGACATAATGTATTTTGCAAGACTATTGAATGGGCATTTTACATTTTACTTTGACATTACACTATCTAAATAATTTCCTAAAGGTCCATGCTTATCCTTCTCTTGGTGATCATCTACTCCAAGAAGCTCTATAGGAGACACTTCCCATCATGTAGTTAGCACCAAGTGAGGATTTCTAAAAGCCATAAGGTTTCTTCATGGCTAGACATATCCAACCCAAGATCATTGTTCAATCACCTATGAACAGGGAAAAAACCAAAAAGACAGCAAATAGCCCACATTCTTGGACTCAGTTCACTTCTCCTAAGCTCCTGCTTCAACTGCTATTAGGAATTTTCACCAGACTATTGTGGAAAAGAAGGCTACTACTACCCTACAACTTATGGCAAGTTACGTGATATTTGCAGTAAGATACTACTTTTATGTTCTTGCCTTTCTCTGCATCCCCAGACTTAATATAGCTTCTGGTAGATAGTAAGTTCCTAATACTTACTGTTGATTGATTGATGATGATTCCTGGAGAGTTGAAGAAAGAAAGAGGACAAGACATTATTTTTAGAGTCTGCTGAGTCAATGACTTTTCCTATTTAGTAGCCAATAATGATATTGCTTCATCAGTTCAAATCACAAGTCCTTCAGCATTGAGACACAGAAATTCTGAGAACTCCAATAAGCACTTTATAAAATTGATCCTATAAACCTACCCTGATAAATATACCAGGGAATATTACCCCACACTGCACAGCTATTTCTACTTCTAAGGATCAGTCAACTCTCTGCCTTGATTTCCATAGATATGGCAAAATCTATTCCAAATAAGAAGAGAAACAGAAAATCACAACATGATGTGTGGAGAATGGTGTATATATACAAGTTGAGGGAGTCAGAGTTTTATTTTTTTGGAGGGAGAAAATGAGGAAAGAGTACTGTTATGAAAGATAGCAACAATGAGATGAACCAGTAGATTTAAAAAATGCCTGTTAATTAGCATCTGAAGTAGTTTATATTGATCTGGGTAAATTGCTATGGGTTCAGATTCTCAGCCTGGAATTCTAGGCCTGTCAAACTATGGCCCCAACCCAACTTTTCAAATGTATCTACAAGTACTCCTCACCATGCCTGTTCTGCTCTAGTCAAACTGAACCATTTGTTGTTGCCCACCAAACTTTCTCCAAATCTTCCCATGTCATCTTTTTGTTCATGCCATTTTCCTGTGTCTTGCTTCTCTGACTGTCAAACTTGTACCCATCCTTTTAAGACCCAAATTAAATGTCACTTCCTCCAGAAAATCATCTCCAGATTCTACAGTCTCATGTGTGGAATTCTTCCTCAGAGTCCTCAAAATACCTTTTTATTTTTCTTAAGTTACTTGCCATCTTCTAAGAGTAATATAATTGTGTCAGTTGGAGGATTTAGTTTTTTAGAATGTACACTTACTTGTATTTGAAATTTTTTTCTGCTACTCTCTACTGACTCCACCTATGACATAAGCTTTTTTTGAGAAATTCATCTGTGTCTTATTCATCTTTGTTTTTTCCTTCAATGTCTTGAATGTAGATGCTGCTGGAAAATACTAGATTTGGAATCAGTTGGTCTTGCTTTGGATTCTGGTTCTGCCACTTAGAACCTGGGTGACCACAGACAAGTCATTTTATGGTCTCAGTTTTTCTCATTTCAGTTTCATTGGTAAGATGAGAAGACTAGACGAGATGGCTTTTAGATCCCTCCTTTGAACACTATGTTTGTAATCCTGATTCTAGTCAATAAAATCCATTAAGTTGTTATGTCTTTCTAACTATTACCATGCATTTCTACAGGTGTTTCTCCATTCTCACTCATCTTTCATATTCCTTAGATGTATCAATTTCTTAAAAGCTAAGACTCAAAGGCTAACAGTGGTTTCTGATTTTAAGTATCTCCTCACAACCCTCAGCCTAGTATTCTGCATACTTAGTATGTAATGTAAAAAAGACAGCAACTAACCAGCTGATGGAAGAAATTAAAACCATGCCAACCACCGATCTGCCTTGGATTTTTTTCTTTTCTCCTGCTGAGAGGAGTAGTTAAGAGCAGGTCTCTGAGTCCACAGTAAGTTCAGAATTCTAATTCTGGATTCAATTCAGTAGGAGCAGAGCCAGGAATAATTTGGAAGAGGAAGAACAGTCCACACCAGAAAAAAAGTCTGTTAAACACACACACAAATGTACCCACGTGCTTACACACAATAACCAAATACAGTCAAACAAGAGCTGTCTCTCAATGTTGCTGATACATCGAACTGTGAATGAGACCATTAAGTTATTTAGAAACAAAACTGGGTTACACACAGCCCACCCAGATGGTCCCTATTACCTAGAGAAATGTGGAGCAGAGATCAAAAATGTGGCAAGGGAATTGCCAGAATGCACTAATGAAGTTCTCCTCTCCTTGGCAACATGAAATTATCTGGTCACCTTAACCTAGAGGGAAAAACACAGATGGAGAGGGATGAGAAATAAAGTACTCAATCACATTAAACCTTATCAGCATCACCACTGAGATGAGAAATCTCTTACTTGGTAATGGCTTCTGCAGGTCATCCCTTCCATCTTCTACAGCCCTATAACCCTTCGCTACATAATTGCAGGAGATTTTAAATATCATTGAACTATACTACTTGTGTGAATCTGAGTGATTTATTTTTTTCTGGATTTGTTTTCTCAACCCAAAATAAGAAGGTTGTGCTGATTAATTAAGAAGGTTACTTCTAGTTCTAAATTCCATGAACCTATAATTTCATCAGTCAATGTACCCTACACATTGATGCCCAATAGGGCTTCCTAGTATACAATCAATGGCATATCACTTCACTACTCAAAAACCCTCAGAGGCTTCCCATTGCCCACAAAATAAAGACAAAATTCCTTAGCCAGCCATAGTCTGAGTTCATTATCTCTATTCAGACTTCTCTCACATGGTCTACATTCCAGTAAAATTAGATTATCTTTTATATGCACACATACATATACACATGTACATACACATGCATACAAATCCCACACCTTCTTGCCTTTACTCACACTCTTATCTACATCTGGAATACACATCTCTTTCCCCTTTCCCCTAATTTCTCCCTGTTGACATCTTACTCATCCTTCAAGGTCCAGATCAAATTCCACCCTCCCCCATGAAGCCTGACTTGATTCTTCCAACTGGAAACAATTTCTCCCTTATATGATTTCTTTTATATTTTTGACTTGACTTAATAACCATATTAAAAATTGGTATTTCCAGAATAAAAAATCAAATTGTATATGAAATTTCAGGTTCCAATTATGAACAACTTATTTTCCTTTTTTGTTATATAATTCCTTCAAATGATTTCATAGAACTTTATGCTTCTCTGGGGTATCTATATTGGTATTTACTTATACATGTTAATGTATAAGTCTTCTCTTCCCCAAATACAATGAATTTCTTAAGGATGAAACTATGTCTTAGTCATCTCTCTCTCTCTCTCTCTCTCTCTCTCTCTCTCTCTCTCACACACACACACACACACACATACACATACACACACAGAGTTTATACAGTGCCTTGAAGTCCTTTCTCAGTAAACATTTGGTAAATAAAAAAATGAGCATTTTTCTAATGCTGGTGCCAATGACTGAGTTTCTCTAGGAATGAACACTGCTTCCCCTTTAGGGGATAGTTGAGGGAGAAGGGTAAACATAAAACCATTCATGTTCTTTACCCATTAAAGATTAAATTCAGACTTTGGAAGGTCACATTTATTCACACACTATTGTTTCAGCATGGTCTTTCACACACAAAGCATGATGACTCAATTGTCTTTTCCATCTGTCTTTCCCACTGTTTACTTTAGCTGGGTTGGAATGAGTTAGAGAATAGTGTTGATGATGGTGTTTTCTAGAGGTACAGTACAATTTTAAGAATGGAACCAATGTAGAAACTTGAGTTGGGGAGCACACAGTTTCAGAGCTGGCTTTTGCAAAATAGTAAGTGAAGATATAGAGAGTCATAGAATCTCAAGGCTACAAAGTGAAGAAAAAGACCTAGGGGAATAAAGTGACTTACCCAAGATCTCCTGGGTTCTTCTGTACCATATCTATGTTAATAAATCATAATGATTTAGCAATTTCAGAAAGACAACTGATGTTTGTCTTTCGTTCTCAAAGAAGACTATAACATCAAGGGAGGTGATGCCATGACAAGCACATGAATGGAATTTGAGTGAGGGGGCCTTAAGTCACCAGCTTTGCTTTCCCCTCCAGAGTCATCTGGGTGTAGTGAGCAGATATCAATTAGGACAACTGAAGACAGTCCTGGATGCAAGGCAATCAGGGTTAAGTGTCTTGTCCAAAGTCAGCCAGCTAGTGTCAAGTGTTTGAGGTCGGATTCAAACTCCTGTCCTCTTGACTTCAGGGCTGCTGCTCTATCCACTGAGACACCTATACAACTTCTAAGAAGTTGAAAGATCACTGACCAAGAGACAGGCTACCTGATCCTTAGACTTGGTTCAGTCATTCACTAGCTGTGGGACTTTGGGTAGGTTTATTTATCTTTCGAATTCTCATTTTTCGCTCCTATAAAATGAGCATGTTTGGAGGAGTGGGTTATGTGATCATTGCAGCTTATTGTTGAGTCTATGTTTTCTCATGCATCTATGTGAACTACAAAAATCATATCTGATAAAGCTATCAGCAGGAATGTACATAATAGGAACTTCTTAACATTTTTTGGAAAATGTTTTATTTCCCAATCATTAAAAAATACTCAGAAAAATGACCAGCAAGGTCTAAGAATCATCACTGGGGTTGGGAGGAGACATGCTGTTTTCCAGTAAGGTGGTGGGGTGGATAGAACTTTGGGCCTGGAGGTAGAAAGATATGAGTACAAATTCAGTTTCAGACCATTACCAGTTGTGTTACCCTCTGTGCTCAGTTTCTTCATCTGTGAAATAGGAATTAAAATCGTACCTATTTCCCAAGATTGCTGAAATGATCAAATTAGAAAATATTTGTCAAGTTCTTCACAAACCTTGAAGTATCATCTAAAAGCTAGCTACTATTATTATTCAGTAAATTAGATGAGACAGGAAGTTATCAAGGAATCAGACCAGATGATCTCTGAGGTCCTTTGCAGCACTGATATCTGACAGAGATTATGATGATTAAAGTTATTTTCCACTGGAGTGAACTCTCTAAATTAGAGAATAAGAGCAAACAGAGAAACAAGATGCACAATCCATTCTTCCACCTCTTCCAAAGAAAGCCCCAGAATATCAGGGAAACCTTCAGAGAAAGCCCTGGAACTTTGGAGAATCTTAATATTTTCTTTGAAGATACCAACTTCGGTAGATGCTCTAGGTAGTAATAATTTGTTCTCTTATTTCTTATTGATTCATATTTATAAAAAGGAATAAATCTTTCTTCCCACATCTCTTTTCACCAATGAAATAATTAATTCTAGTAGAGAAAACACCTTTTTCTCTTAATTCATGAATCATACTAGTAGTCAATACCTCAGAGGACATAGGTGATATGTATTTACAGTGTCTTCAATCTGACTCATTTAGATGAGCTGTCTGTCACCTCTAAAGCAATGATCACGATGGGTGATTCTTTCATCAGTGTGGCTCACAAGCCCTCTATATCTTATCATACTGTGTGATTCTCACTCATGTCATTCCTTTTAATTTCTCAGGATAGGCCAAGATAGCCTACCTATTCACCTATTATCTCTCATTCTTGCTACATGTCCAATGTATCATCTTTTCTGAACATTTGTGAACTTGATACAAGTTGCTGTAATTAAATATGTCACCATCTTCTTATTTGCTTTCACCTCAAATCTTTACATTGCCCTTTGGATTACTTGCAAGACTCATTCTTCAAAAACTTCAAAAACCAACAACCATATTACTAAAAGAAATGGGCTTTTGAAGCAACTAGAAGTATAGGATCATTGACAAAGCAGAAGTTTCTCCAGTGCAATCAATTCATCCTGAATACTTCTCCTAACCAACTCTAGACTCATTTCATTATCTCTCTGTTGTTGTTATCCAATGTAGAAATCCAAACTTGTGAATTTTTCAGTGCTGGGACCAACCACTGTATAAACTCCTCCCAGGGAAGCAGATCCTACCATTAATATGCAGGATTATAAATATACTTCAGACACTGAGAGGTTTAGTGATGTGTCTGGCTAGCAAGTGTTAGAGGTGAGACTTGAACTTTGGTCTTCCTAATCAGACTTCTCTTTCCTTAGACACACCGCCTCTCCTATATAAACACACACACACACACACACACACACACACACACACACACACACACACACGAGAAATGTATGGAATTGTCATTTGTAAATATACACATATACATCTTATAGACTACCTATATCACTATGTATCATAATCTGGACAACATGCATGCATTTTTCAAGGTTTGTTTTGCACATGTAGATAGTTAAATTTATTTTCCTAAAAAATATTAGTTCCACTAGCTTGAATTCTGTAATGTTTTAGGTTTCCATAAATTAGGTTTATATTTTCTGCAAACTGGAGCATTTTTAAGACTTCATCATTTATAAGAAATTCTCATGTTTTTCTCCTTAAGCACATATGGGTACTTATATGTGTAAATATGACTTAAAAACTGTACTGCTTATTTATGTTTCCTACTGTTTTTTCCTATTTTTTCCATTCTAAATGATTTAATGACCTTCTTTTCCTACTTTTTTCATTTTGATAATTCTATCTAGTCCTCCTTGCTCTCTCCAAAATAGTTGAAAGAAAATAAAAACTTTATATTAAATATTAATATTCAAGCAAAGCAAATATTAACATTGACCCTGTCTAATAATGTTTCATTCTACATACTTAATCCATAATATCTCTATAAAGAGATAAGTAGTATATTTCATAAATGAAGATCAGATTTTGTCTTTTTAAGTGCCATTCCCATTTCCTCAAATGAAGTTCCTGAGGTGGGAGAATATAAATACAGTGGCTTGCCTCTCATCAAACAGATCTGTTTCATTGCACATCTGTTTGTTGTCTTTTCTGGTTTAGCCAGATCTCACTCAAGCTTTTCTGTAGACTGGTTTTTCCTTAGCTACTTTTTAGTGGTTTGTGTAGTGGACTTTATCATAATATTCTTATGAGATATTTTACAAATGAACTGTTATGTTAAAGTACTATTGCCCCCAGTTGCTGAATCATTGAATCTCAGGGTTAGAAGGGGCCACATGACCATCCAGTACAACCTATGGGAAAATAAAAATTCCCTATACAGCTTACGTGAAAAATGATCATTCAGTTGCTCTTTAAAATCCTCTAAATAGCTGTCTCTAAGATCTATAAAGACTTTCTTATTACTAAAATCAAAAGCTTTGAATTTTTTTCATCTTTCTTAGTCTTTCGATAGTATTTAACACTTTTGACCACTTTTTTTCTTCATAATCTCTTCCCTTGACTTACATGATACTACACTCTCATGACTCTCCTATTTCTCTGAATACTTACTTCTTTGCTGTCCTCTCATTTTCTATCTGCCCTTTTAACTTGGATATCTCTCAAGGGTTTGTCCTTTATATATTTTCTTTTTTTTGGTTTGTTTTTGTTTTTTAGGGGGTTTTTTTTGCAAGGCAAATGGGGTTAAGTGGCTTGCCCAAGGCCACACAGCTAGGTAATTATTACGTGTCTGAAACCGGATTTGAACCCAGGTACTCCTGACTCCAAGGCCGGTGCTTTATCCACTACACCACCTAGCCACCCCATTGATATATTTTCCCTTGACTCTAGAAGTGACAACATTACAGTTTTTTTAATTTCTTAGAAGCAATGGAGAATAAATGACTTGCCCAGATTTACACAACTAATAAATGTCTAAGGCTAGGTATTTCCATTTATTGAAGATACTATATAGTCACCATATCTGAATGTGGAGTTGATGAGGAGTTGACTTTTTTGAAATCAAAGAAAAATGAGAACTCCTATTTCCAAGGGGGTTATTATTTAGAGATTGATTGGAGTGGGAAAAAAGGGGATAATCTCAAAGGGAAGTAACCCCTCCCATTAGATACTGCAGGGAGAACTGTCTTTTGTCAGACAAGAATGCTTTAAATTTTTGGGTTTATTTTGTTTTGTTTTTTATTTTCCATTGCTGGCACCAATCTAATCCAATGGCAAGTATTTGGCACAATAGGAAGAATATTTTTTGCTAAAGACTTGTCCAAAAATAATTATGTCTCAAATGAGAATTGCATCTACCCTCTCCCATCCCCAACCCCCAACTTCTGAGTGTAATAGGGAACTGTGTCAGCAACTACACCATTGGAGTCATTCCATTATGGAAGAAAAGGACACAGGAAGCAATTGAAAGTCACTATCTGCATAGAATCCCAGTAGAAGAGTCATTCACCTGTGTAAATGACTGAGAATGATACACACACACCTTTAGCAAAATTTCTTTTGGTTTTCCATCTTGGAAGGTTAAATTTAATTTGCTTTCCTTAGGTTCTATTTTTGTTTTCCAGAGTTATGTCTTTTTCTTCTTGGTTTTTCCATCAAAGTTGTCTGTTAATACTGAGAAGTACTTATTCCCAAGGAAAAGTGGGATTGCTACCCCTTCCCTATCTTGCTCTATTACCTTATTATCTCATGATAGACAGTGTCAGAATGTGACTTTTCTCCTCTTTTTTTTTTCAGGGAGGGAGTCAGTAATGAGCCAGAGATACCCCAAAGTGTATCCAGGATCTTTAAAAATCTCTTACATAAAGTGACACATTTATAGTAAGACTGCCAATATGAACATTGTGTGATTTCTTTAGTAGGGAGTTATCATCTTGATCATTGGACAAGATGGTTCATAAAGAATATAAACAATTAAATGACTGTATGTTGAAATGGAGTTCTTAGTACCCTCTGCTTCCTTTTCAATCACTCCAACACCATGACTATGGAAGAACAGGACTGATTTTCTAATTTTGTCTGTTTCTGAGTCATTATGGCCAAAAAAAATCATCACTAGATGATCAAACTTCATAAGATGATTCTTCCTTCTTTTCAGGCCTGATCTTTAGATAACAGACATATTGTATTGCTAGAATCAACAGAGGTAACATTTCATTGGCATAGACTTTGAATACAAAGGTATAATTTCTCATAAGACACTGGAGGCACTTCCTAATGGAAATGTTCAGTCTCATAACTCTTTTTAGAAAGGAATTTTCTTCCATTCATTTTATTATTTTTTTCTTATTCCACTTATAAACAGAGTAGGAATAGAATTTCCTGCTAGAAGGAAGTGTGGAGGTCATTCAGAACTACTTATTTTAGAAACAAGATAACAGATCTCATGAGGTGAAGAACATACTGCTAGTTAATGGCAGAACTAGAATGAGAACTCAGGTATCTTGACTCAGTTTTCTTTCTCTAAGACTATTCTTAGAATGAACAAATGTTTGCAATTAAAAAAAAGAAGTGACTAGTGAGATAAGACTTTCCTTCCCCTACAGTTGGGAATTCAACTTCCTATTTAATCTTCATTTTCATGCGATCTTTACCACACACAGCTGTGCAAAGGCTCTTTTAACTCAGTATGGAATGACTAGACAGAATTTGATAAATATTTGTAGACTGGGGTAAAGGCTAGAGTATCTGATTCATCTTCTGATTTTAAGTAGAAGGCATGAAGAGGGAGGAAGGAGGGAAGGAAGGAAGGAAGGGAGGAAGGAAAGAAAAAAGGGAATAAAAGAGGGAAAGAAGTTAGGAAAGAAAGCAAATCAGTACATTTTTATCTCCTTTTAGGGTCAGGATTTGGGGATGGATTTAAAATTCTAGCTCATCACTTGACAACCAATGTTTGCAAAAATAGGGGTGAAGGAGAGAATGAAAAAGTAATTCCCAATTGCACTATTTGTCTTTAGCCTTTATAGTTTCAGGATGCAGACATAGCACTTTCAGGGATCCAGATCAGGGCTGCAGCCTAACTGGGGGCCTTACTGCTCCCTAAGCTCAGCACCTACCTTCAGCATCAGCACAGCCTGTTCCTGGTGTTGGAATAAACTCATGATTTATTTCTGTCTTAGAATCCTTGATTTCTTTCAAGGTGCCACCTGTGTTCTCTCTCCTCAGGGAAGTCTTTCCTTAGTTGCAAAGTGTCTTATCCTCCTCCTCAAATTATCACATATAATTATCACTCATATATTTGCACGTTATATCCTCCCACTAGGCTCCACAAGCTTCTTAAAGGCAATGTCTCAGTTTTTGTACTGTCTTTGTATCTCCCTAGTGCCTACTGCATTCCCTTCAATGTAACAGGTACTTATCAGTCAATAGACTTTAAGACAACTGGACATGAGCTTAGAGATAATCAAGTGTGACTCCTCTTTTTACAGTGGTTGAAACTGAAATCAATAAAAGGGAAATGACTTGCCAAAGCTCATACAGTTAGCTAAGACTAGAATCCTGGAAATGATGCTGGGTCCATGTTCTTTTCATTAGAGCTCTTTTTCCTGAAATGGAGAGCTCAAATTCTATCTCACACAGGAAGCCAGATCATCTTTATTTGACTTCAGTTAACTGCCCAGAGAATAAGGATAGAGATAGTGACTGGACCTGAAATTTTGCTCCCAGATGATGAAACTCCTTCTACCCGTTCAGATTGGCACTGTCTTTACAATTTATAATTTCAGAGAGTTTCTTAAGGAACTTGTCCCAAGATCACCAAGACTTTATAGGTCAGAGGAAGGACTTGAACCTGCATCTTCCTGGCTCCTGAAGCTAACTCAAAGTTGCCTCTTCTATTTGCCCATAATGAAAACAAATCACAGCAACAATGACTCAGAGATCACAGAGCTTGCAAAGGACTCTTCCCAGCAGAGATATCTCTGCTCTCCCAAATACTTGGCTCTACTCTTGCAGAGGGTGGGGTGTGCCTTTTTTTCCAGTTGAAGCATCTGGGTCATTACTTTGCTATTTGTTTGTTTCTGTTCAGGCTGACTTAATCCATGACTCAGTTTGGAAGTCATAAAACTGAATCATAAACCTGTCAGTAGAGCTGTCAGGGCTGAGCAGCTCAGAGGGTCTCTGAATGTCTTCTTCTCCATGTTTTCAGAGAAAACCAATCAGGGTCTTTTCTTGGGCTTGATTGGCTCCATCTGGCTTTCAAGTCCTCTTCTGGCAGGTTCTCTCGGATCCAATTTTGATTCTGATTCATTTTTAGGGTTGGAACCTGGAAGGAAAAGGGAACAGGCTAAGGGCTGAGCAGATTGAGGATACATAAATACTAATGACCATCCTGGAAGTCTCTGTTCCTGAGGCCAAGAATAGTAGAAAGGTAATGAAGGACTACCTTCTCCAAAGTTGGGGTAAGGATAAGAACTAAGAGACTCAATTTTTCTAGTCTCGGTTCTCTTTACCAATGTGGAAGTGGGATGTTTATAGGAGTGAGTATTGACTCTGGCATCTGGAGTAATTAAGTTCAAATCTCCCCACTGAAGTTTGCTATTTGTGCTATTTTGAATTAGTCTTTTTCCTTCCTGGATTCTAATTTTACCATCTCTAAAATGATTAAATGATCTCTAATATCCCTTTAGGGATCTAATATGTTAGGATTTTTTGATTAATTAAAAGAACATCATGCAGAAGAACATTATAGTAACAGAAATGTAATAATAATCAACTGTGAAAGACATAGCAACTTTGCTCAATAGTGATCCATAACAATTTCAAAGGATTCATAATGAAAAATGCTATCTACCTCCAGAGAGAGAACTTATGGACTCAGAATACAGTTTGAATCATGTTGTTTTCTCTTTATTTTTCTTGCTTTTTATCACCCCCACAACATGGCTAATGTGAAAATATGTTTTGTATGACTTCATATGTATAATGGGTATCATATTTTTTGATTTCCCAATGAATGGGGTGGGAGTAGATAAGGCAAACAATTTAGAAACTAAAATAAAAATAAAATATTTTAAAAGATATTACCTAATTAATGCCAATGAACTAGCTTATATAGATGCTTTCCATTTGAAGTGGGGACTAATAAAAAGAGCTAAAGGCTTATAGTTAGGAGACTTGTGGTTTTAGGTCTGTCTCTAGTTAGTTGTATGATCTTGAAGAAATGATCTCATCTCTCTGAGCCTCTGATCCTAGTCTGTAAAATGGGGATAATTATACTTTCATCACAAAGTTGCAATGATATGATATGAAACTGCTTTATGAAGTGTTATATGGATGTAGATGTACAATCTTATTTCCTCAATGTCTTACATCTAATCTCTTTTCTCTCCTATATAGCTGAGGGAATCCTTAGTCTATTACTCAATGTCCTTCACAGTTTTGTTCCTTCTTCCTTTCTAGTCTTAATTCTCTTTGTATATCCTATGTTTCAGTCAAACTAGGCTGTTTGTTCTTTGGGCCCATCTAGATGGAGCAATGGATGGAACTCTGAGCCTGGAGTTAGGTTCAAAGCTTACCTCAGACATAAGTTGTTTCACCTGCCTCAACTGTAAACTGGAGATAGTGATGATACCTACCTCCCAGGGTTGTTGAGGTGATGATATGAGATAGTTGTAAAGCACTACAGTGTTTGACACATAATAGGTACTATATAAACAATAGCAATGATGATGATGATGATGATGATGATGATGATGATTACTAGTGCAGCCCTGGGGTCAGGAGGACATAAGTTCATAGCGAACCTCAGACACTTATACTTTTGTGATCTTGAGCAAGTCATTTAACCTCAATTACCTCTCATATAGGGTCATCCTGAGCCATATCTGTTCACTAGTTTCAGAGGAGAAAGTGAGACTGGTGACTTAGTACAGCACCCCCCTCACTCAGATCCAATTCACTAGCATGTCATGGCATCATCTCTCCTGATCATAATCTCCTTTGAGAACGAAAGACTATCATTATCATCATCTTTGTGAATTAATGATGGATGCTCACAATCCCCAAACTGTAAAATTTTAGAATTTTAAAGCACCTCAGGTCTTCTAATTCGATCTAGGCTTGAAAATGAATGCCCTCTTTAACAAATCTGGCCAGTAGTATTCCAACATTTGCTTGAAGAAAATTAAGAGGGTGGCCACCCCTTCCCCAAGCAACCCAGTCCACTTTTGTATACCTGTAATTATTAGGAACATCAGTCATAAATTTCTCTCTTTGCTACCTCTATTCATTCCTTCTGATTCTCTGGAGTCAAACAGAGGAAACTAAATCATGTCTCCCAACTCATATTTCTGGTAGTATATAATTTGGAATTCTTCTTTCCCCTTATCACATTTTTACCTTGAATCATGCTTATTTGTATGTAAGATGGAATGGAATTCCACCCTTCCCCACAGCTCAGTTGATGAAGTCATAAAATATAGTCACATGTGGTGAGGTTTTAATGTGCTAACACCTGCTGATCTCTTTATGAGGTATGAACACCTTTTCCTGATAGAGTTTAAAAGGGAACAGCTAATGACCAACACACAAAATCACACTTTGGGTGTTATCTGAGGGAGGTAAAAGTAGAAGGCCTCTGAAAGGGAAATGTTCTTGGGAAATTGGAAAAGGGTCCTTCTACTCGACTGTTCATACTGCTTTGAAGTGAAGATTTGTTCTTTGTTCATGTCTGATTCTTTGGATGTCCTTTGGGATTTTCTTGGTAAAAATACTGGAATGGTTTGCCCTTTCCTTCTCCAACTCATTTCACAGATGAAGAAACTGAGTCAAACAGGGTTAAGTGACTTGCCAAGGGTCACACAGCTAGTAAGAGTCTGAGAATGTATTTTATTTAAGATTTTCCTGACTCCCGGTCTGGTTCTATATCTGCTGGGCCACCTAGCTACACTATTAAATCTGAAAGAGACATTGAATCCAGCAGGATCATAGACACATCCTCTAGGTGTGGATACAGAAAGGAAATACTTTAGGTAGGAAGACTCTCCAAGGAGTCGGACCCCTGGAATCAGAGAAGAATGTCAGGAAGAAGAGCAGACCCTGAGAATCCCTCTGAGCATCTTGGGGACACAACACCCAAAGGGAGTTTCAAGAGAACTCCATGAGAGAAGACGTTATTCAAGGTCCTGCTGAACTAAGAATCATGTCCCAGTGTATAACCTGCTATAATTGTATATTCTTTACACCCATTTTCTCCACAGAGACTACATACATTTGTGGAGAAGATATTACAGGTTCATGGGAGGAAATATTCCAAAGCTACTGTTCTCACTATGGAATCTCAGTAGATGTCTCTGGTAAAAGCTAATTCTGTGTAAAAAGTGATTTTTACTAAGAAATACAAAGATGTCTAGTGAGATTTTTAGTTAGGAACCCAGTTTTGAATCCAAGGATGCAGATGTCCTCATCCTTCTCCTCTGATCTAAATCACCAAAAAAGGAAGTAGAAGCTAGACACAAGATGCATTATTGATTTTTCATGTATTCTTTGTTTTTCTTCTTTTCTCATAATGGCTTTGTTCTTTTCAGATACAAGTGGAAGAACTAGGCAAGGAAACTTTCCAGGGTACACCCTATATGAAGTAAGGAACTTCACTTGAGTCCTGCCTTCCCACAGGGGCAATCTGCCCAAGCTTAGGGCAATCCATATTTATGACTGTTTCCCAAAGTATAGTAATTCTTATCACTTCCAATAAGTAATGGATGTTTTGGACTTTCATATATATATTTTGTTTGTTTGTTTGTTTGTTTGTTTGTTTGTTTTACTATATTAAAATTGTGGGGACTGATTTGCTCTCCCACTGTTTGGTTCTGACAATTAAAAGTGAGGATCAAAACAAGTAGTAAAGAAGGCAAATGAACTGGAATTCACAAAGGGGATGAAATTGCCTTTAACACCTCAGGTTTACTGTGGCCTAACTGTATATAAATATGTTGTTCCTGAATACTAGCTTGGAATGAACCAGACCTGGCAGATCATTTAATCTATCTTCCTGTTTCTACTCAAACTATTCCAGATGGTGGCCTAGGTTAGTCTCAAGAAATACCTCAATGGTCTTGCAGGAGAAAGATGAAAATTTGTTTCTCTACCTTCTTTGTGGAAATACAAAATTACAGATAGGGAAACACTGTGTGTATTGTTAAATTCTCTTGATTAATTGGTTAGTTGAACTGGGGGTTTTTATATACACATACATACATACATACATATATATATATATATATATATATATATATATATATATATATATATTTCTTCTTCTTCTTTGTTAGAAATCAGGGGTTGACAAATTATGCTCCACAAGTCAAATTCATAAATTCATTTCACTGCTTATTTTTGTTTTGTTCACAAACTAAGAATGGTTTTTATATTTTAAAATAAATTTCCCAAATAAAAAATTTTGGGAAATCATTTATATTAAAAAGATATCAACAAAGTATATTTAAATTAAAAACATACCTAAAATACATTTTACTAGCTTTCCCAAGGGACCATGTAGTTCAATGGGAAGGGTCATAGAGACTGAAATGATATTACTATGTTGAGGTCAAAGTACAGTACAATGTTTCTGACTTTGATGATCAGATCAATACAAGTTTGGAAGGCTCTACCATAGGTCAAGCCAGAAATAATCTATAAAAACATTCAAGGTGTTTATATACACAAAATTTTAAGTTAATCTGCATTATTAATCATTCCTTAAGCCTAGATTTTAACAAAACAATAAATCAAACTCTGTTTTTTGTAACAAAAAAGGGTCATAGATTTGGAGTCAAAGAATCTGGAATCAATACCCATGCTGAAATTCACTGGGTGACCCTAGGCAGATCACTTATCTGCTCTGGGTCTCAGTGTCCTCAATTGTAAAATGAGAGGAATGGACAAGATGGCTTCTGAGGTCCTTTCCAGCTCCAGAACTATGATGCTGTCTTCTAGTGTTTCAAGAGAACCCTAAAGCACTACAATTACTGACCATTTTCCTCTAACCCTTTATATTGGCTGCTTTCAGTTTCTTTATTTGCAAAATGAGGGGGAAAAACTAAATAATGCCCATGATCACTTATAACTTTGAAATTCTTAATCATAGAAGAAATCTGGACAGAGGACAGAGTTTCTAACTGAAGGTGATCTCATTGGCATGACCAACAGAGGCACTCAACCATTTGTTATTTTGCCTGGTGTCTGCCCTATAGAAAATTCGATTGTTATCATCTTAGATACACTTTTTGAAAATTGTTTCTTTTCAGTTCAACTGTGACCATGTGTAGAAGGGGCACTAGAATTAAAATCAGAAGAATGTGGTTTTTCTTGATTTAAATGAAAATTTCAGGGATTTTGCTACATGTTAAGGATACAAATTAGAAACAGGAAGATAGTCCCTGCCTTCAAGGAGCTTACTATGTTTTAACATATATAATACACATTGGGTAGTTGAGTGAGAGAGGGTTGTTTTAAACTGGGAAGTTGTTGATTGATAATTACTTTCAAGGAACTGATGATTTTATTATTGCTTCAAAAGCAAGATATGAGAAGAGAAGGTACATTATTGGTAGCATGGAATGAATAATGCATTTTGGTGGGCCTGGGTTAACCTTTCAGTATTTGGGAACACAAGACCACAAGATAGAAGCTGGAGTGCTAGGTTGGAAGCAAGGGTCTACTGAAGTTGTAAAGCAGATAGAACCCTATACAGATAGGGTGGCCTCTCCATGGCACAATTTTGGGGTTACTTAAACTCTCTGAACATGTTTCCTCATCTGTAATATAGATATATTAGACATCTTACATGTATACGTATATCAATATAGATTATCCCTTCTCTATCTACTTTACATAATATTATAAGGGTTCATATTATGATGAAAGGAATTCTTAACCTGGGGTTCCCAAGGCATTCAAGGATAGATTTCATGGAGTCCCTGTATGTGGAGGAGGGGAATTTTTTTATTTTCACTAACCTCTAATTTAAATACATCACTTCCTTTGATTATGAATACAGATAGCAAAAATTGTTCCTAAAAAGATTCATTACATGAAAAGGATTAAGATTCCCTGCTCCAAGATGGGAGAGACAACTCTTAGATGGAAAAGTGGATGAACTTAGCCTCAGAATTAGAAAAATTTGGGTTCAAATTTCACCTCTTTCAGATAATATTTATATGACTGGATAAACCATTTAAGCTCTAGGCAAGCTTCAAAGATTATAAGATGTAGAGCAATTGCTAAAAGGCAATGGTAAAGGGAGTTTCAACAACAGGAATACCCTATATCAATAAAAGTCACAGATCTAAATAAAAAAGTAATAATGATAATAATTTGTGTCACAGGTCCCCAAGGTTTTTCATGCTTTCTCTCTTTCTAGGGGCATGCTTTATAATTCCACATGCATGTATGTTGGTAACTTAGGATGATACCCCAAAGGGATGGCCACAAAGACATAACTTATTCTTAGGTCTAATATGCTCTTCCATAAAGAGATCAAGTATATGGTTTAGAGTTGTTGGTTACCCTACCTATGTACCTCAATGCTAAGTTTCTGTTGATATAAAATGAAGTGAATAGAACTAGGAGAACATTGCACATAATCATAGCAATATCATAACAAAAATCAACTGTGAGGGGCAGCTAAAGTGGCACAGTGGATAGAGCACTGGCCCTGGAGTCAGGAGTACCTGAATTCAAATCTCACCTCAGACACTTAATAATTACCTACCTGTGTGGCCTTGAGCAAGCCACTTAACCCCATTGCCTTGCAAAAAAAGACTAATAATCAACTGTGAAGGATAGTTCTGATAGATATAATGATTCGTGACAATTCCAAAAGTCGCAGGATGAAAAATGTTATCCATCTCCAGAGAGAAAATTAATGAACTCTAAGCGCAAATCAAAGATTTTTCCCACTTTATTTTTATTACTTTTCCCCCCACACCATAACTGATGTGGAAATTTATTTTGCATGACCTCATAGATATAATGAGTATCATATTTATTGCCCTCTCAGTAGGTCAGGGAGGGACCTGAGGAAGGAAGGGAGTTGAAATAATTTTTTTTAAAAAGGAGATAATAATACTTGGACTGGAACTTTGAAAATCTCTTTTTAGAGTTTTCTAGCATGTATCCAATTAATAGAACAACTAGAGTAAAGCAA
This sequence comes from Macrotis lagotis, assembly GCF_037893015.1. Lineage (NCBI taxonomy): Eukaryota > Metazoa > Chordata > Mammalia > Peramelemorphia > Peramelidae > Macrotis > Macrotis lagotis. The sequence goes on from NC_133661.1 coordinate 95,544,195, forward strand.
AGTATTTTCCCGAAAAGCTAATGTTTGATATAAACATTATGCACTATCATGTGGGAGAAATTTGTTCTTCCACAGTGTTTGACATACAGAAGATAAATACTCTTTCAGCCTATAAATAAGTTTGCGCTATTGCCATTGCTGCAGAAGGACCTTAGGAAGAAATGTAGAGTCATTTTGGAATACTCTTAAGGACTGACTTCAAATGCTACCATGGCAGAAACTATTGGAAGAAAACTACTGAAGAACTAAGAAAACACACTGAAAGATTACATCACTATCTGGCTAATATACTTAGTGAAAAAAAATCTAAACATCATATTGTCTGATCAATACAATGGAAAAGAAGGCACATGTTGCAGTATACAATATATATATAAAACAATAATAAATGTAGAATAGAATAAAAGAACAAAACATATATCAGAAATTCTTGATATTCTTAATTTTCAAATTGTCAGGAAAAGGCAAAAGTGTACAAAAATACAGAAGATACAATCCATGAGATACCAAAAAAACTCAAGAGAACTAATTCAATAGCAATAAAATTTATATTTTAGAGGCCTGAGAAGAAAAGAAATTGGAAGATGCAGAGAACCCCTGAAGAAGAGGTGGAAAATTTTGAGTTGTCTCTATAGCCAAAAGAACACTCACACCACAAAAAAATGCAACTTGAACTAAATGTAAAACAGACATTTTGTGTGCCATTGATATAATGAATAACACAGCAGTTCTGTCAAAGGAGGTGACTGAAATTCTGATTTCCCTGAAAAACTGGAAAATGACAGATCTAGGTAAGATTCATAGTTATTGGTTTAACTGCTTTCCATGGCATATGAGCCATTAGTAGCAAATCATTTTCCCAACTTTTGTAATGCAAGTCTGATCTCATCTTTCTTTCTTTTTTTCTTTGTATAAATATTTTATTTGTTTTTCCCAACTACATACAATGATAGTTTTTACCTATCACTTTTTTGCAAGGCTTTGAGCTTTACAACTTTTCTTCCTCTCTTCCTTCCCTTCCCCCTCCCCATACAGAAAGCAATCCAATATAGACTACATTTGTAACCATGCTAAACATAGTTTGAAATTGTAGAGAAAAATCACCATCTCATCATTCTTAACAGAAACTACCACATTTATTACCAAAAGATGAGGATATGATCAATCAATATTTATTAAGTGCTTACTATGTATCAGGCAATGTGCTAAGCATTGAAAATATGGATAACCTGTTCTAATATAAACCACTTATGTATCTATATACTTCATATAAATGATTATAACATTCTAAAATTATGTACAGTTACAATAAAATAACATATTGCCTGAGGAACCAAAAAGCAAAAGACGTGTAAAGAACAACTAATTATTGATTCAGTGATTATTGAACCAGAAAACATCATTACATTTACACTGCCTTTATTATGCCCAAAGTCTTTGTCTTGGTCTCTCCCTTGTAAATGTACAAAATCGATCCGAACAAAATATAAATGCTAGAGTACTTAATGACCAAATGGAAAATTGCTCACCATTTAAAACCTGCTACTAACTCAATCATGATAAGAACAATGGCTATAAAACAGTACCTTTAAGGGAGTAAATTTAAGCCTGCTATGGTTCTTTCTGCCTTAAATTCATTATTCAATAGAATGAGTATGGCTTTCAAACCATAAAGGGAGTTTTAACAAAACATTATTACTTGATGTACTTGAATGATGAGTCATATGACTCCACTGAAAATTCCATCAAACAGCTACTTTATTTCATAGAAACTTTCTCTAATAATATCAAAATGACATTCAAAGGTAAAAGTGCAAAATTATGTCAAAAAAGAACAGGGATTGTAATGTTCTCCAATAAAGAATCAAGACTAAAAAGGCTTTGAGCTTTAATCTAGAGACCAAGTTGAACATGAAAAGGTGGTTTAAAAATACCTTGGTTAGCTTCAGACAAGATGAATCAAGCATGAGACTATCAAGGAGTAAATTGGAAGCCATGCAAACCAATTGGCATTGTGAAATCAAAGCTTATTTGGGAAAAAATTGAAAACAATTAACCATCTATTAATACTAGTATTATGTTATATATTAGTCCCAGTAAAATGGACAACAATAAAGCTAGAGGGTGTGCAAACAATTACTCTTATGATGTTGATGAAATCTCATAAGACTCATTACTCAATAGCAGGAAAGATTAATCTTTTTCAGAGTTCTCTCAACTAATAGTTGTTCTCAGAGTACATGATCAATAGGTTAGAATTCTACAGAAACACAACAAAAAGACTTCACAAGCACGTGTAAAAACTAACAAGAGGCAAATGCTGCTTTAATTATTGAATTACAAGCAAAAGTAGTTTCTCTCTGGACAGAGCCTATGAAATAAATGGTTAAGTTCTAGAAGTGTACTCAAAAGAGTGCTCCATTTATGACACCCATATGAACTCAATCAACAATATGTCAACAAAGAAAGAAACTCACAAAGGGCCAAGTCATGTACATTTGTTTTAAAGGAGTGAAGGAATTTATCATGGGGATTCAGAATCAGAATTTTTAAAAAAGATCACACTCAAAAAGCCTGGACATATTAATCAATGCAAGTTGCAAAATTGTAGCATGTACCAGATACCTAGAAAGTTCCATTCAAGTGACTATTATTATATACCAAAAATTCATTCTTATTAATAAACCAACAGATGAAAAATCCTCATACTACAAATACACTTCAAAATATCCCAGAGAAAACTGTAGTCAATATGGGAATTTGCTTTCCTGTATTATATTTGTTTGTTGTGAGAATTTAAAAACTTGTTCAGTGGGGAGAGAACAGTGGGAACAGGAGAGAATAAATATTTTATATATACATATTTAAGTATAGTTATGTAAATATATATCCATACATATATGCATGTGTCTATATGTATGTATGTATGTGTGTATGTATATATATATATATGTATATATATGTATGTATGTATGTATCAGGAAGAGAACTTGAATGGGATTAAGACTATATAGCTAACTAGAATCATTGCCCAAGAATAAGTCAACATGGGGAAGGATGAAAAAGATATTGTCTCTGGTTGAATTGGAGAAGAGGGTTTTGGACACTGATATCCTGTGATTGAAAAAACTTGTATCCTGATCCTCTAGATAAAGGCATAGACTACATATATACATCAGAGTAGTAGATGCTTGGGCAGCTAAGTGGTACACTGAATAGAGCGCCAGTACTGTAGTTAGAAAAATCCAAGTTCATATCTCTACTTCAGATACTTCTAGATACTAGGTGACCTTAGAAAATCACTTAATCCTGTTTGCCTCAGTTTCCTCATCTGTTAGATGAGCTGCTTAAGGAAATAAAAATCACTCTAATATCTTTGTCAAAATATTGGCCAATCCCCAGTGGAGATAGAGAGTCAGACACACACCTGAAACAAATGTGCAACAGCAGAAGAAACTTGAACCAAGTTGTTGTAGGAGGAGCTCTGTGTCGTCATGTCTAATGAATTGTTTGTTACCGGATGTTGTCCTGAATATACTTTCAGTGATTCCACAGAAAATTAATTAATTTAAATCCCAATAATCTTTACTCAATTGAAAAAAGTGGCCACTTTACCTACCTATGCAAAATAGTCTACAGAACATTAAAATATCTAAGAATAATAGCAGGGTTGTGGTCAGAGCTTCTGTATGAATCTCATTTTTAAAAATGAGAATAAAGTAAAAGTGATAATGGTGATAATGATAATAATAGTAATATAATAATAATAATAATAATAATAATAATAATAATAATACATGTTGCTTTCAGCCTTTCACTTTATCCAGAATCTCTATGACCATGAAATATTTAAATTGCTGGGAAAGCCAAGACCCTAATTTATTCCTTCTGGCTAAATTAACTTCAGTTTGAAACTTCAACAGATGCATGACTTCAATCAATGCAATCATTCCTTTGATCAGCACAAATTCCAAACTATATTTCCTAATACTACATATAAATCTTGCTTATGTTTTCCTATAAACTCTCTATAGAGGACTGACTAAAGATACTGGAGGTCTTTTATTGAATCTTTGAATATCTTGTGACTATTATTGTAGGATTCAGGTTAGTCATCTGTTATCATTCATTTTTTCAATATGATCAGTTTATATCATTTTCTTGTCATTCATGTTCCCAATGATGCTTTCTATACTCCTCAGATCAAAGGATCATCAATTTAGAGATGAAGGAGATATGAAAGGTCATCTAATCCAATTTCTCTTTTTACAGATGAGGACAATGAAACCCAAAGAAGTTATGTGACTTTCCAAGGTCATAAAGGTGACAGAACTGAGATTGAACCCAGGACATCTGACTCTAGTCTTTTTATTATACCTAAGGAAGTCATTCATGGCAGTATGTGGTAGAGCAGAGATTTCACACAACCACATTAAAATTTAATTAATTGAAATTTAATAAAATAAAAAGAATAGAAGTAACAATATTAATATGTGGTTCTCTAAGTCAATAAGTAGTCTACAAGAAACCTTATCTGTGATTTAGTGGTTTCCATTTCTATTTGATTTTGATACTAATGCTGTAGCCTAATACCCACCATTGTTGAGTCATCAGCAAATAACTGTATCAACTATATCATAACTATATGATTTGGGCTTGTTTGTTTAATCTGTATCAAACTCTATCAAATCAGTCTCTATTTCTTAGTACTGTGAATAGTTAGGAACCGTTTTCTACACCCACTCAAGGAACCTGTCCTTTCTTTGTTATTTTGTTTCAACTGGTTTACGGACTCAGCTGTAAAACCCGGGCACTTGGACAGTAATAATAATTTCCCTACCTATGCTGGAGATTAACTACAATTCAAGTCTAAGAGTTCCATGCTATGAAATTGTAAAGAGACATCTAATAATACTTTCTCTTTAATGATCAAATCTTATTGGATAGTAGCAAAGACCAAAAGCACCTTAAACGAAATTCTGCCTTACAGAAAATATTGGTGGGGTCAGTAAGGTGGGATCAGTAGCAAATATGGGGGGTTTTCAACCAGGACAGAAACAAAGAAATGACCTTTTCCCTCAGAGTTACTTGCAAACAACAAAGACTTTACATGACTTTTTCCTTCTATTGCAATCCTGGACAATATTCTAAATGAAGGGTGCAAGCTCCAAACTATAGTGATTCATCAAGTTCATTAATTCTAATTGACATGATTGTGATCTAGCTATGTATTTCTGCGATCTCTATCACCATCATACTTCAAAGTGCTTATGAAAGCATGCCATTTTTATTGTCGTTTTGAAAGTGGACCACAAAGGGGGGGGGGGGTTAATAGGTTCCTATAGGTAGTACAAGAAAGGGAGATTTAAGAAAATCAGCAGGGAGAAGTGTGTATTATTCTTCGAAAGAGTTAAACCAGAGCTTTAAGGTCAAGGAATTACCTAATCTTCCCAGTGAGGAATAGCAAAAACTTCTACATTCAGCACCTGTGAATCAACTGACTAGAGACTAAGAACTAAAAAGATTTTCCTTCTATATATTTCAGCTGCTCATTTAGGATATTTTAATTATCTCTTCTCATGTCACATCAAAATCTTCCCAAAATAATGTTTATGATTATTGTTAATGATAATATTAAAAATATTGCTTCTTTCACTCTAATCCAAAACTAAAATATTGTTGCTTATAATATTTTATATTTTATAGTATTTATAATTACTATGCACTCTCATCTATATTATTTCATTTGATACTTTCATATGAGTTGTTCATTTTATGTCATAACTTTTTCTAACCCATATTGAACAAGAACTCTTACCCTCTTCATAGTTATAAAATACATTTCCTTCCCCTAATTTGTTTAGAATATTATCTTTGCTAACTAGGACATATATCCACTTGGTGCTTTCTATGGTGTTATATATATATATATATATATAGTCTGAAAATTCTTTGACAATTCAAAGGGGAGAGTGATTACTTCTTACTTGGAGGATGGAGAAAGATTTCATAAAGAAAGAAGCAAAAATTCTAGGTTCTGAAAGATTTAAGCCTCCAAATATTGGAGATCAGAAAGGTATATTTTAGGAATTGGAGATTATAAACAAAGACATGTAGCTAGAAGAACTGGAAGGAATTTTGGAAATATGAATAATCTGGTTTGACTACTATAGTATAAAGAATGAGAAAGCAAATCCTATACAATAGCACTGGAAAGGTAAACTGCAGCTAGATTATGGAAAATCTTGAATGCCAGATTAATTATTTTGAACTTTGTCTACTGCCTAATGGGGAGCTCTGGAAGATATTTAAGTGAATAATTTATGGGGCTAGAGTTATACATTTTCAAGTTTACTACTGTAGTGGTGGGTTAAACTTCATGATATCCAAAAATGAACAACATTCAGACCAATTAATCTAATCCAACAGGCATCTATTAAGGACCAACTGTGTCAGTCAATGAACATTTATTAAATACCTACTAGGTACAAATGTAAATTTTAAAAAACAGTCCCTGCCTCTCAAGGAACTTAAAAATCTAATGGGGGAAGACAATATACAAAAGGAAAATAAAAAGTCAGGGTGGGAGAGAAGAGGAAAGAAGTACTTGAGTGTTGGAAAAGTCCAATAAGACCAAAAGTAGTATAGTTGGAGGGAAATGGAGAGAAGACTGCACTGAGCCCCTTTCTTAAAAAGAGGTCATGAAGTCCAAGACCCAGCCATCCAGCCAAAGGGTCCAATCAGGAGATCAGAGGGCACTGCTGAGATGTGAATCTCAGGTAGATTCAATCTTGCAAGATAATGAGATTTCCCAATTTCCCAATGATGAGTTTCCTGGTGAAGAAAAACATAAGGAAGGTGTCAAAGAAGTCCAAAAGTAGTATAGTTTAGTGGGAAATGGGGGAAAACATTTATGTGTAAACATTATGATGGAAATTCGGGAGAAAAAAGATAAAATGAAAACCATTCCCTACCTTCAAGGAGACTACATTCTACTGGAGGGATATACCATACAATACCAGTAATAAATACATGATCTCTTGAGGAAAAGGAAAAAAAGCACTGACAACTAAGGAGATACAGAAATATTTGTGTAGGATCTGAATGTTGGAAGAAGCTGTGAATTCTCAGAAGCACAGATGAGTTGGGAATGCCTTCTAAGAAGGAAGTTTAGCCTGTGCAATTTCAAAGAGGAGGGAGAGGGAGAGTTGGCTCTGAGGAATTTCACATAAGCCAGTTCAGGCTGGAATACAGCATGTGGTAAAGGGCAGAAATGTGCAATACTGCCTGGAAGGAAAGGGAAAACCATATTGAGAAGGTCTTAAAAAGTCAAACAGAGGAGTTTTTGTTTTATTCGGAAGGCAATAGAAAGTCTCAGATGATTCTTGAGCAGGGTCTAAGAGGCTTGGGTTGTGCTTTAGGTAGATTGTTTTGGCAGCTGTGTGAAGAATGATTTAGAGAGGACAACGCCTGGAAACTTGGGATCCAATGAAGAGGCTGATGAAATGGATCTGATAAGAGGTGATGGGGATCTAAGATAAGGTGTTGAACATGTGAATAGAGAAGAGATAGTGAGACCTAGAAGGGTATAGTGATTTACCAAAGGACACATCTAATTAGTGGCAGAATAAAATTTAAATTCAATTAACATTTCTTAATAAACTTCTAAGTTCAAAGTACTGTGCTCAGGCCTAGATAGGTAAAAGCAAAACCAAAACTGGATCTTACATTCTACTAATATAGGCATAAGAAAGGAAAAAATCTGTACCTTGAAGGAGTTATGTCCCCTGATCTGAGACCTTGATTGAAGATACATCTGTATAGGTGAAGCTAGGTATAGGTGAAGGAGTGCATTCCAGGCAGGATTGGCCAGCTAGGGAAAGGAATCAAAATGGGAGATGGCATGTAAAGCCTTGGGAAAAGTTATTTGTTAAATTGTCTGGAGGGCATGGACAGCAAAAAGTAGTGTAATCCAAAGGGCAATAAGAATGGCAGTGGTGGGTATAAATAGGTTGTGCCTACTCATGACAGAAATGGTATTAAAGATGTTATCAAGGGCAAATACGATGACAATAACCCCTGGTTTGGAACCCCAAGCTAGAGTTCCACATATATCAAGTTAAATCTTGAAGGATGACCCCCTAAATAATTTTTCTTTCTCTCTCTTCACATCTACCCAGAATTTCCATCAGAAAATGAAAGAGGATATCGAGCTCATGGTTAGGAATTGACAGAAGTTCATAATGGGATCCTCAGCTACCAGAAAAGCATTCAGACTAGCAATATATAATTCACTGTGAAATAGAAGCTATGCACAATATAGATATGTGTATGTGTCACAACAAGGAGGCAACTCACCTCCCCCAACATTCTAAGATGTTTCTTTTTTTTCTTTTTGTTTTTTTGCAAGACAATGGGGTTGAGTGACTTGTCCAAGGTCACAGAACTTGGTAATTAGTTAAGTGTCTAAGGTAAAATTTGAACTCAGGTCCTTCTTAACTCCAGGGGCAATGCTCTATCCATTGTGCCACTTAAGTGCCTCAAGATGTTTCTTGATTTAGGAAATCATATAAGCCTCCAGATTTACAAACTATCCAAAGGACTTGGAGTCATCCTGGTGGAAAATAAAACTGAGCCTTTTAGAGAAGTAACCATATTCTTTTTAGACCTATACTACCTGAATAGTTCATGGCAGTGGTTAGGGGACAAAGTTCATATCTTTTACTCCCTCCAAGACAAGTCACTTTCTCTCTTTAAGCCTCATTTCTCTATTTTCTTCCTCTAGTTACAAGATCATGTTTACAATCTTCTCTCAAAGATTTTGGTGATATTCAAGATCTCCACTTCTTGACCAGAAAGAACTGATCCTAAAATTCTCAAGGAACTCAATGTTCAGGAAATTTCCCTTTCTCTATCCAATTAACTGGGTTTCCAGAGATCACATCATCTGAAAGATGGATCCCCTTTCCTAGTGCCACATATGGAGGCAGTCTCGGTCAAGTGACTTGCTCAGGTCCACACAGCTAGAAGTATCTGATGTTGAATTTGAATTCAGGGCTTTCTGACTCCAGGGCTGTTACTCTGTCTACTGCTACCACCTAGCTGCGCTCAGGGCCACACAGTTTTTCAGCATATGCAACTGCAATGGATTATTGCCACTGACTTTTCAATATTGAATCCACCTGTTCCACCACAGCCATATCTCCAAATGAGACCTGAAAAGATAATAGACTTAGAGATTCTAAATCTTAAACAGCTATATAAAACTTAGTTATTATTATAATAGAGATTGGACCTATTATTTTAATAGTAGTCAGAACAGTATGGGTAAGGAAACTGTCTCTATACCAATGTAGCTTGGCACCTTCTCTGCAACACAGAATCTTAGAGAATTGCCCAGAACTCTCTAAAGAGGTTAAGTATATTGCTCTGGGTCACACAGACATTCTATGTTGGGGTAGGACTTAAACACTCATCTTTCAATAAAACTGGCTCTTGACCAATTTTGTCATGATGCCACTTAGTTGTTGCTGTCGTTGTTATCTTGTGCTGAAAAGCTCCATGGAACTGAGAGCATCTGTGCCCCCAAAACAATGAGGGTCAAAGAGATAAGAATAAAGTGGGTTCAATAAGGTGAGTATTTGGTTCACAAGTCTGACAATGATCCAACGCACCTAGCACCAATCTGTAAGCTCCTGTAAGGGAGACTAGACAGACCACTCCTGTTAAACTAATGAGCTCTGAGTCTGCCATTTCTGGGCATGGCGCAGCACACTTAGAATCCTGCTGAGAGAAATTTGGAAATTTTTCTCTTCCCTCAGTCCAATAATTCATTAGTTATTTGCTTTTCTAAGGGGGCGTGGCAACATGGAAACTGGAGGTAGTGAGGGAAAAATGGTGAAGTGATGATTTTAATTCATGCATACATAGTATTATTTGTCTATTCATCTAGCATCCCTTTGAAATATCTCATCTTAATCATTCTGAAATCTATGTTCCCTGGATTTCTGCTGTCAACACAATGTCATTTGAGGGCAAGCAGGAAGAAATGTTGTAGAGCATGAAATAAAACCGATAGGCAATAGGGAATAGGTGTTGTTCATGAAGTGTTGTTCAGGTCAGAGAATCAACAGGGATGTTAGAACTGGAAGATGGCCTTAGAGATCATCTAGTTCAACCCCCCTAATTTTCAGATGAGGAAACTGAGGCCCAGAGCAGGGAAGCAATTTGCCTAAATGGGAAATGTAAGCTAGGATTTGAACTCAGATTTTAGTGTCAAATACAAAGGGTTTTAAAATCACAACACCCTAAAATTTTAGATATGAAAATGATCTTACAGCTAATCCAATCCAGTCTCCTCATTTTTCAGACAAGAAATTGTGGCACATAAAGGTTAAAAAGACTTGGCCAAGGTCTCATGAGAGTAAATGGTGAGAGTGGGACTAGTACTTTTTTGGGGGGAGAGTTGATAAATATCTTTAGAAAATAAATGAATGTATATACAAATCAGCTTAAGAGTATAATGAGAAAATCAAGAAGACAGAACCTAAAGACCTGGACACTCTATGAATTTATTATTCTGAGTTCTGAGACTTTGATAGGAAAGAAAATTAAGATTTTCTATTCCATTCCTATTATTATATTACAGCCAGAATTCACTTCCTCTGTTTTTTTTTTCAAAAAGAGGAGTTCTATCACCCCAGAAAATCTGGCCTAAATGTTGGTATATTCCAGAAAATAATTCTTGATTATTTCCATTTTCACAGGAGAAAAACAACAACTGATCATACATTCAAAAGGAGCTAGAAGTTGCTTCAGGGGAAAATGAGCCATTAAATGCATGGTTTTTTTTTTAAATGCCTTTGATTCCCTTGCTTTGGCATAAACAACTTTCTTTTTTCCTTTTCTTTTCTGTTTTTCAGGTTTTTGCAATAGGGTTAAGTGACTTGCCCAAGGCCACACAGCTAGGTAATTATTAAGTGTCTGAGGTCCAATTTGAACTCAGGTTCTCCTGAATCCAGGGCCAGTGCTCTATCCACTACACCACCTAGTTTCCCCATAAACAGCTTTCTTGAATGCACCCACTTCCAGACACTAGTAGACTGGGCAATGGTAACTGACAGTACCATGTAGCAATAGAATCAAGCAGGCAATTAGGGTTCTAAATGAACAGCAAAAATTCCCAGTCATTTGTGAGTTAACGGGTCGTTCTCCTGAACCCTCACTGACTTGGCTAAGTATACAGAACCAAGCCCCAGAGAAAATGTCAACCTCACCAACAACTTCCTCTCCACTCCAAAGACCAAAACAAAAAAGAAGAATAAAAAAAGATCCAATTTCCAATTAATAAACAGCATGAAGTGTCTACTGCTGTAGAGTTCTGGCAAGATACTATAAATGTTTAAGAGAAACCAGGAAGGGCTTCAAAAAGAAATCACCCCAAGGGCTTGTCACCCAGCAAGGGTTGTGATTGCTGGATTCTGAAGTCTCTGCTTTCCAGTTTCTCTCAGAGACAAGAGGCAGTTGACTGGCAAGTATCAATTTCCCATCTAGATCTACTCTCTTGGTACCCAATGTCTGCTGAAATCTGTTATGATGTCTCATATCCATTTGTTGCTGGCAGTTCTGCTCAAGACCTGGCTTATTTGTCATCAACGTCTGTACTCCTTTACTGGCTCTCTAAATTATTTGCTTACAAGATTTCCATGGATACATTCGTTCATTTATTCAATAAATATTCCTCTGACCCCAACCCCACTCAATAACTACAGACTTAGGCAAACCCCTCCCTATTATCATTCCTTTGCATCCTCACCAGGTATCACCTAGGAGATACTTAATAAGGCTAGATTAATTTGATTTGAATGATGCCTTCCCTATTGGCATAGAATATGCTAACCTTTGACTTTCCTCCATCTAGTGGTAGAATGAGAGAGTAATCATAACAGCAAGGAGTTGAAGTCAGCTAGATTCCTTCTTTTGTTGTATAATATAATTTGTGGTATAATACAATTTTTCTTTAGTCTTTTAGTCTAAAAGATTATTTTATGAAGAACTCACAAAAGGCAAGAGCTCACATGGGGGGGATTGTCAAAAGAACAATACAAGGACACGCTCAAGGTCTCTCTTAATAACTTCAGAACTGATTGCATGACATGTGAGACACTGGCATAGGACCTCCCAGCACAACATTCCTTCATTAGAGAATGTGCCGTGCTCCATGAACAAAACAGAATTGAAGTAGCTCAAAAGAAATGTGAGTTGCACAAATTTAGAAAATCCAACCCAAATGTTCCTATGGACTATTTGTGCCCAACCTGTGGTAGAGCATTCCAAGCTCGTATTGGTCTGATTAGTCATAGTTGGATACACTGTAACTTGACTCTAACAGAGTTATGTCATTTTGGTCTTCTTTGAGAATGAAGACCAACAACCAATCAACCAACCAAACAACAATACCTTTCTCCCCGTTACTGCTACTTGGATGACATACAATCTAAAAAAAATAATAAACCTCCTGTTACCTGTCACTAGAGATGAGCAGCAGGGAGCATTGACTTTGAGGGGTAATTTCTATTTATCCTTCCCTGTGTATATTCTTCCAAATATAGCTAAAATTCTTTTTCTCTAGGAAACCTCCCCTAGTACTCCAGCCGTCATGAATCTCTGACTTCTTTAAATTCATACAACCCTTAGAGTTTGTTCTACACAATTTAGCACTGAATTATGTACCTTTTCCATGTATTATTCCTATACTTTTTTTTCTTAGTAGTGAACTTCTCTTCCTAGCTAGACTGTAAATTCATTGCAGCTCTTCTTATTTCCCACAAGGTCCAACTTAGTATCCTGCACATACCAGAAGGGTTTCCATTCTTTTAAAAACCCCATACTCTTGGCTTTCAGTAATCCTTCCAATTCACCCTATCCAAAGTGAAATTAAATAAATTCTTGAGTTTAACATGCATATACACATAAGAAATAAAATAGAGTGCTGAATTTAGATAGAATATCTATTTGCCAAACATTCCTCACACTCCCTTAAGAAACTTCTCACAACCCCTAGTGGTCATAGTATTCCAGGGTAGGAAATCCTGACATAGTTTATGCCCCAATACTTTATGATTGATTCATCAATAATTCCCCCCAAATTGGGAATTTATGATTCCTTTGATGTAGGGAATTCCCAAGTAAGAAAACTCCCTCTAAGAAGGCAAGTTGGTACCTTTTCTGCAACTTAGAAAGTTGCCTAGAATATTGAGAGACTAAGATCCAAGGTCTCACAGTTTGTGTCATCAATATTCTACCTTGGATGTCAGCTCTCTGTACAGTAGCCATTGCTGCCTTCCTATAAAACTTCTGTGACTGAGATAAATAGCAGTCCCCTGTGATCTGCTCTGAACAAAGCACATCTCACCAAGTAATGAGCTTGTATCCCTGTCCATATTAAGGAATTGAGGCTGAATGCAAAGAGCTTGCCACTTTGGGATGATGCAATAAACCCTGGGTGGTTCTTCTGTTCCTATCCTGTAATGGCAGAATTGAAGGAGAAACACCAGTTCAGCAGCTGCACAAAATGTCTCATATTTTGATGGTATATGTAACAACCTCCCAGGAGAGTGTAATAATAGTTATGTTATTACTGCTTCTTGTTTAAGTCTTTATTGATCTTGCTTAGAAATCTCTTGTGTAAGCATTTATTTTGTGTAGAAGAAAAGAATAGCAGCTATGTACCTGATCTAAAGGGAATGTTGAGCTCTTGTTGTTCAGTCATATCTCTTTGTGACCCTATTGGGGGTTTTCTTGACAAAGATATTAAAGTAGTTTGCCATTTCCTTTTCTATCTCATTTTACAAAAGAGGAAACTGAGGCAAACAGGGCTAAGTAACTTGCTCAGGGTCACCTAGGCAGTTGGTACATGAGACGGGATTTGAACTCAGGTCTTCCTAACTCTAAGCCTAACATCCTAACCATTGTAACACCTAGCTGCCCTAGTTGTTTAGTCATTTAGTCTGCTTTTTTCTGACCCATTTTGGGGTGTCCTTGGCAAACGTACTGAAGTAGAAACCATTTCCTTCTCCAGTTAATTTTTCATATGGCGAAACTGAGGCAAATAGGGTTAAATGACCTGCCCAGGGTCACAGGAATTAAGTATCTGAGGCCAGATTTGAACTCAGGTTTTCCTGATTTCAGGTCTAGCACTCTATCCACTGAACCCCATCTTTGGCTTACACAGTCCAATTGAATAGTAGCCAATTGAGTGTGTACAAACTGGCCCACTCTATGAATTGTCTATCCCTAGACAAAAGACCAGTGTTTCAATTCCACAGACTATATAGTTATTCAATTAGATCACCTCACTATCAATTAACATTTTAAAGTGCCTATTATCTATACTAAGTGCTCTGTGTTAAATGCTGGGGATATAATAAGAGGCAAAAGGCTTCCCTGAAGTATTTCATAACCATCTACTCCCCCACTCTCTCAGAGCAAAATAATTCTCCCTAGTCACCATTCCCCTATAGGTGAATTCCCATGAGAAAGCACCTAAAATAAAGAAGTGATTATTCCTCCTCAAAAAAGAAGACAAATCCAAGTCAAATCTTGAAGACAAAGAAGGTGGAGTTCAAGGGTTTCCATAGCCACAAAAAGAAGATCTGAATGTACTCCATCTTCCAGTGATGCAAGACTTTCAAGACAGCTCAAATACCCTTATAAAAGTGCCCCTTTATCATTCTATGGTAACAAAAAGTTTCCTTTGACCACTGAGTCTGCTGTGAAATAGACTGAGGTCAACAACACCCCTATCTTCATCATGATCATCAAGGTCAACAAATATCAATCAAGTAGGTTGCAAAGAAGCTATATGACCTCAGTGAGACCCAGGTCAACACATCAATATGACCTGATGGAAATCAAGTCAGGGCATAACCTCCTTGATATCATGGTCTTCTTTGAGAATGAAGGATAATAAACATCATCATCATGATGTTCTGATGAAAAGAAGAAGGTCTATGCCTGACCTGATCCAAGCTATATGATGCTTTGAATATTGCCAACAAAATTGGAATCATATATAAGTACCCTCCAATTATTCTGCTCCATCTACAGTTAAAGAAAAGTTATCCATTTAAAAATGTATTTCTTGGGGCAGCTAGGTGGTGCAGTGGATAGAGCACCAGCCCTGGAGTCAGGAGTACCTGAGTTCAAATCTGGCCTCAGACACTTAATAATTACCTAGCCATGAGGCCTTGGGCAAGCCACTTAACCCCATTGCCTTGAAAAAACTTTAAAAAAAAAAAGAAATTGTGAAAAAAATGTATTTATTAAAGCAAGAACTGTTTTTTAAAGTATTTTTATCTCCAGAGCTTAGCAAAGGCCTATGCTTTAAGTGTCATAGGCAGAATTTGAAGTCAGGTCTTCTAACTCCAGAATCAGTACTTTTCCTGTTCTTTAACTAGATATGATATGGCATCCTGATGTTCTCTCAGCATCTTTACACACTCCTCTAGGCTGTCCATGTCCTTCCTACAGTGTGGGATGCCAGATGAAGTATAACCAGTCCAGAGTCCAGCACGACTGACATCCCATGTGTTGGACTCTAGGTTTCTTTAATGCAACCTAATACCACCTACCTTTCTTTGACTAGTTCATTGCATTGTTGTCTTATGTTGATACTGATATCCATAAGAATCATCACATCTTTTTCACATGGATTATTGTTTAGTTAGATGGAGTAATGAATAAATAACTGAACTTAAAGTTCAATAATCCAATCCAGTGAACATTTATTAAACCTCTATATGTGATACTGTGCTAAGCAATGGTGATCCAATTAAAAAAGAAAGATAGTCCATTACCCTCAAGAAGTTTACAATCTAATGGAGTCAGGGAAGCCTGAGTTCAAATACAACCTCAAATATTTAACTAGCTGTGTGATCCTGGGCAAATCATTTAACTTCTATCCACCTCAGTTTCTTCAAATGTAAAAATGGAGATAATAATATCATCTACCTCACAGAGTTGTTATAAAAATACAAAGAGATAATATATGAAAACTGCATGCCACATGGTAGGTGGGAAGCTAGGAGGGGGAGGAGTGTATAGAATATTGGGCCTGGAATCAGAAAGATTCAGTTTTGTGAGATCAAATCTGGCCTCAGATACTTAGTAGCTGTGTGACCCTGGGCAAGGCACTTAAACTCTGTTTGCCTCAGTTTACTTATCTGTAAAATAAACTGGAGAAGAAAAAAGCAAACTACTCCAGTATCTTTGAGAAGGAAAACTCCAAATAGAGTCATGAAGAAATAAACACCACTAAAAAAAAAACTGAAAAAGAATGTTTATTCCTTTCCCTTCTCCCTTGTATTTGTTGCAGATGATTTTTTTGAAGGCCAGGACTTTACATAAATTTATCCTTATTAAATTCCTTCTTATTAGTTTCAGTCCATCCTTCTAAGGCTTGTTGAAAGTTTTTTGGATTATGTCTTAGCTATCCATCCCAGTTTGTGTCATCTGATGATTTGATGACTATGAGGTGGCCTCCCAAAAGGACATTCTGTCCACACTTAGAGGGCTTTTGTTGCCCTCTTAAAGAAGCCTCTTTCCCCTTATTTTCTTTCATAAGAAATACTGGTGCTGAAAATCAGTATTTCTGGGGCAGTATTTTGAGAGGCTTCATAGAACTTTGGATTTGTGATTAAAAGACCTGAATCTTACTAGCCTTAGCTTTTGATCGTCATTTGTCCTCAGGTTAAGTCATTTAACCTCTCTCAGACTCAGTTTCCTTATTTACAAAGTAGAGATAATATTTGCAGTACTACTAAAGTTACAGAGTTGTTTTGGAGAAAGTGTTTTGTAAACTGAAAAATACTATGTAGATGTGATATATAATGAAAGCAGTGCAAAATTTAAGAAAAGAGTGGAAGCCAGTTTTCTTTCCTCTCTCTTCTTCCTTCTCATATAGTTATGGACAAATATAAAACTTTTGTTGAGTTCATCAGAACTCAAAGGAGTTAAAGAATCTTTAAAAATGTTTCCTTGGAACTTTCATCATTTCAGTAGAGAGGTGGGGGTCTGCAGGTACAAAATGTTATATATGTATTGATAGATAAAATCTGAAGGATTTTTCATTTTGTTTTGTTTTGCTATTACTATTTTTACAGTGGAGGGATCATTTGGGGCAAGGAAGAGGTATATCTCTTCAAATGACTGTAATATAAAAACAAAAGAGATGAATAAAGTTTTTTTCTAAATAAAATGTCTAAATTTCTTTCATATTTCTTTACATTTCTCATACTGGTCACTTTGGTAAAGGGATGGGGATAGTAAGAGATGTTATTCTTTTCTGTGATGTTATCTGAACAGATGGTCCTAGACACACTGAATTATCTTCCCAAACACAATCCTTTGGGATTGAAAATAATGAGAGAAATGTTCCTAAATGGATCAAGTGAAAAAGTAGAAGTCCTCCCTTCACACAATTGCCACCTTATTTATGGCCCTCATCGCTTCTCTCCCACATTATTGCAATAGCTTGCTAAGAAGAGTTCTTTCAAGTCTCTCCCCTCTCCAATCTTATTTCCTCTCATTCACCAAAATCATTTTTCTAAGGCATTGTTCTGTTTATATCATCCCTGTCCCCAGCCCCTCCCCCCAACTCATTAATCTTTAATGGATCTCTATTACCTTTGGAATCAAATAAATAGTCCTCTTTTTGTCACTTAAAGCTTCCTACCTTTCTAGTCTTCCTATACTTTACACTCTATGATCCAGCTTTGTCTCCCCATCTCTTCATTGCTCTTCTCTCTCTCTCATCTCCATCTCATTCCCTAGGCTCCTTCAAGACTTGACTCAAATTCAACCTACCACAGAAAGCCTTTTCTGGTTTCCTCAGTCCTTAGTGCCTTCTCTTTAGTGCCTTTTTAGAGATTTCCCTTCAAGTGTGTGTATATCTTTTATGTTCTTGTCGACTCATAATCATCTCCCTATTGGAATTTCAGTTCCTTGAGGGAAGGGGCTGTTTTTGCAATTCTTTAAATCCATAGCACATATTTAGCAAATTGTAATAATTTTACTTATTGTAAGTCAAAAGATCTAGCTTTGAATCTTGGTTTTGCTTATACCTCATTTCCTTATCTTGGACAAGTCATTTAATTTCTCTGAGTCTTTGTTTCCTCATCTGAAAAAATGAAAGAATTTCACTAGATCTCTGTTGATCAGACTAATTGAGGCTCAGAAAATCTTGGAGTTGGAAATAAGTTGAATGAATTCATTAGCATTGGTCCAAGGACCCTAAGAGTATCTAATCAACCTATAATAGAAAGAAAAGTTAGGAAACCGTTAACTCCTCTGGGTCTCAATTTCCTCATTTGTAAAATGTCAAAGTTGGGTTGTTTGTTGTTCATTCATGTTTGACTCTTCATTAAGCTTTGAGATTTTCTTAGCAAAGATACTGGAGAAGTTTGCCATTTCCTCCTCCCTCTCATTTTACAGATGAGGAAACTGAGGCAAACAGGAGTAAGAGACTTGCCCAGGGTCAAATAGTTAATAAATATCTCAGTCCAGATTTGAACTGAGTATTTCTTTCTCTAGATAGTACCGTATCCAGTTGTCCCAGAGTTAGAATAGATATTGTCTAAGAATCTAAGATCACTTCCAGTTCAAATCTGTGATACCACATTAAATTTATTCTTATATTGAAAAAATGCTAAATGTAAAAAATATTTTGATAATTAGATAGCTTCATAAATATCACCAGTTTTGAAATGTTTGCAAAAGAATCTTTACTCCAATCATGCAGAACAGTTTGGGTATTATGGATATATGTTCTAAAGTCCTTTCTAAATCTAAAATTCTCTGAAATCTCAGTACCTCAAAGGAAATTTTTCTCAGGAATACTGAATGTGCCTTTCTTTACTGATAGAACATGTGTCCTAACTTTTCAAACTAAATGGCAATTGATCCAGAAAAACAATCCACTCTTTCCCCTTTTCTGAATAACTCCCACCAGAAATGTCCAATTAATGGGAAAAGAGGAGAGAAGAAAGGGAAACCATATAAACTACTAGACACAATCAGGTGAGATGTGCTTTAATAAACAGTCATGTTTGTGAGACTTGAGAAAGGAACTAAAGATGTCTTCATTATAAATGACCATGATTTTTCAATAGCACTGATTAATTAAAAAACCCCAACTAAAGTCTCTTTGGTATTTTTAGTCATTCAACAAATATTAGCTCTTCCTCCAAAGAGTGAGAATTAGGAGATGATTTGCTCAGGGTCTCAAGTAGCTAGTAAGTTATTTCTAGATTGATTTTAAATTAGTCCCTCTCACACAGGAAGACCTGGGTTCAAGTCCCATTTATGATAACATCATCATCATCATCATCATCATCATCATCATCATTGCTAACATTTAAATAGCACTTTAAGGGTTGCAAAGCACTTTACAAATATCTTATTTGATCTGTAAAACAACCTTGTGAAGTTTGTGCCATATTTTACAAACAACAAAACTAAAACCAAAAGAGATTAAAAGACTCCCCCTGGATCACACAGCTAGTATATTTCCGAAACCAGATTCAAACACAGGTTTTCTTGACTTCCGCTTAACCCTTCTAGTCATCCAACTGCTTTGCTAATATGTTTAATGTGCTTTATTACTATTAGTTAATGTCATTAGGAGAGAAATAACAATTTAATCTTAACAGCAACCCTGGGAGGAAGGTGCTATCATTTTATAATTAACAAAACTGAGGTAAGCCAGCATTAAATGGCTTGCTCAGTGTCACACATCTAGTAAGCTCTTGTCTTCAGATTTGAACTTGGGTGTCCTTGACTCTAGGATCAGAGCTCTGTCTCCTGCACCACCAAGCTCCCACTACTTTGACTGTTCTATTTTGTTTTATGTCCCCAGAAACTGTCACGGTAGTAAGAGTGAACTGGAGTCAACACTAAAATGGTGAGAGATGATTATTAAATTTGCAATGTGAGCATTCATATCCTGCAAATTGACAAGTGCTACAAGTCAAGTTTACTTATTATTTTGTTTATTGTCTAGATTTAAGAAAATGATGGAAAATTATTAATATTTAGATAAAACTGCAAAGTATGTCCTATATGCATTTTTCAGAGAACTAGTTGTTAAACATTTCTGCAAAGTAGACATTTAATAAACATTTGCTAAATGAATTAATATTATGCCATATTGTCTTGTTTTATAGATGTATATGGGGCAGCTAGATTGTGCACTGGTCCTAGAGCCAGGGGGACCTGAGTTCAAATCCAGCCTCAGACACTTAATAATTACCCAACTGTGTGAACTTGGGCAATTCACTTAACCCCATTGCCTTGCAAAAGCAAAAAAAAATTATAGATATATATGTAATGAGACTGAAAGAGTAAATTACAGTATTGTGTTCCCTCATTTGAAAGAGTAAATTAGGCTTGTTCTGTTAGGTACTAGGAACCCAAACCAGGAACAATTAAGTAGAAAGTTCAGAGAGACAAATTAGGTTTGAGCCAAAGGAAAACTTTATAACTAGTAGTTATGGGCTACCTTAACAGGTAGTGAATTCTCCATCCTTGGAGGTCTTCAAGAAGAAGATGGATGATTGCTTGTAGCATATGTTAGAGGGAATTTGTTTTCAGGTGTGAGTTGCATTAGGTTCTATGGTTCTATGGTTGCCTGTACAACATGATTAAGTGTCATAGAAGGACATTAATGGAGAAAAAAGATGAGAATTATTAAAGGAGATAAATGAAACAAGCTTTGCACTAAGAAGTCCAGGCTGGAAGGTAGAGATTGGAGTATGGGAAAGTCAGACATTTTTTTTTGATTTGTGATGAAATAAACTTTTTATCTTTTTTTAAGAAAGATTTTATTTATTTTTATTTTGAGCTTTATTTATTTACTTACTTATTTTGAGTTTTACAATTTTCCCTCCATTCTTGCTTCCCTGCCCCACCCCACAGAAGGAAGAAAAGGAAGAAAAATAAAGTATGAGATGGCAAAATTAAATAATAAGATAACTATTTTTTTCTGATTTGAAGGTAATAGCCTTTGGTTTTTGTTCAAAGTCCATAATTCTTTCTCTGGATACAGATGGTATTCCCCACTGCAGATATCCTAATATTGTCTCTGGTTGTTGCACTGATGGAATGAGCAAGTCCATCAAGGTTGATCATCACCTCGATGTTGCTGTTAGGGTGTACAGTTTTTTCTGGTTCTGCTCATCTCACTCAGCATCAGTTCATGCAGCTCTTTCCAGGCTTCCCTGAATTCCCATCCTTCCTGGTTTCTAATAGAACAATAGTGTTCCATGACATACATATACCACAGTTTGTTAAGCCATTCCCCAATTGAAGGACATTCACTTAATTTCCATTTTTTCCCACCACAAACAGGGTTGATATACATATTTTTGTACAAGTGATGTTTTTACCCCTTTTCATAATCTCCTCAGGTTATAGACCCAGTAGTGGTATTGCTAGATCAAAGGGTATGCACATTTTTGTTGCCCTTTGGGCATAATTCCAAATTGCTCTCTCAGAAAGCTTGGATGAGTTCACAGCTCCACCAACAATGTATTAGTGTCTCAGATTTCCCACATCCCTTCCAACATTGATCATTGTCCTTTCTAGTCATATTGGTCAGTCTGAGAAGTGTGAGGTGGTATCGCAGAGATGCTTTAATGTGAATTTCTCTAAGAAGTAATGATTTGGAGCAATTTTTCATATGACTATGGATTGCTTTGATTTCCTCAGCTGTAAATTGCCTTTGCATATCCTTTGACCATTTGCCAATTGGGGAATGGCTTGTTTTTTTTGAAAATTTGAATCAATTCTCTGTATATTTTAGAAATGAGTCCTTTGTCAGAACTTACTACATTTCTTTTGATCTTGGTTACAGTGGTTTTGTCCATGCAAAAGCTTTTTAATTTAATGCAATAAAAATTATCTAGTTTGTTTTTGATGATGTTCTCCATCTCTTCCTTAGTCATAAACTGCTTCCCTTTCCATAGATCTGACATGTAAACTGCTCCTTGATCTTCTAGTTTTCTTATAATATTGTTTTTTATGTCTAAATCCTGTATCCATTTGGATCTTATCTTGGTATAGGGTATGAGGTGTTGGTCTAATCTAAGTTTCTCCCATACTAACTTCCAATTTTCCCAGAAGTTTTTTATTGAAGAGAGAGTTTTTATCCCAATAGCTGGATTCTTTGGGTTTATCAAACAGAAGATTACTATAATCATTTCCTGCTATTGCACCTAGTCTATTCCACTGATCCACCATTCTATTTCCTAGCCAATACCAGACAGTTTTGATGACTGATGCTTTATAATATAATTTTAGATCTGGTAAGGCTAAGCCACCTTCTTTTGCACTTTTTTTTTCATTGAATCCCTGGAAATTCTTGACTTTTTATTTCTCCATATAAATTTACTTACAACTTTTTATAACTCATTAAAGTAATTTTTTTGGAATTTTGATTGGTAGGGCACTAAACAAGTAGTTTAGTTTTGGTAGAATTATCATTTTTATTATATTAGCTCGACCTATCCATGATCAGTTGATGTTTGCCCACCTATTTATATCTGATTTTATTTGTGTGAGAAATGTTTTATAATTGTTTTCAAAAAATTTTTGAGTCTGCCTTGGCAGGTAGACTCCCAGGTATTTTATTTTGTCTGAGGTTACTTTGAATAGGATTTCTCTTTCTAGCTCTTTCTGCTGTATCTTGCTTATCATATATAGAAATGTTGAGGATTTATGAGGGTTTATTTTATATTCTGCTACTTTGCTAAAGTTGCTAATTATTTCTAGTAGTTTTTAGATGACTTTTTGGGATTTTCTAGGTATACCATTATGTCATCTGCAAAGAGTGAGAGTTTTGTCTCTTCCTTCCCTCTTCTAATTCCTTCGATTTCTTTTTCTTCTCTAATTGATGAAGCTAACATTTCTAATACAATATTGAATAGTAATGGTGATAATGGACATCCTTGTTTCACCCTGATCTTATTGGGAATGCCTCAAGCCTATCCCCATTGCATATAATGGCTGTTGATAGTTTCAGATAGATACTGCTTATTATCCTAAGGAACAAACCATTTATTCCTACACTCTCTAGTGTTTTTAGTAGGAATTGGTGCTGTATTTTGCCAAAAGCTTTTTCAGCATCTATTTATATGACCATATGATTTATTTTATTTTTTTAGGTTTTTGCAAGGCAAATGGGGTTAAGTGACTTGCCCAAGGCCACACAGCTAGGTAATTATTAAGTGTCTGAGGCCAGATTTGAACTCAGGTAGACCTGACTCCAGGATCGGTGCTCTATTCATTGTGCCACCTAGACACACCCGACCATGTGATTTCTGATAGGTATGTTATTGATATAATTAATTATACCTAACAGTTTTCTTTATATTGAACCAACCCTGTATTCCTGGGATAAATCCTATTTGATCATAATGTATTATCCCAGTGATATCTTGCTGTAATCATTTTGCTAAGATTTTATTTAAGCTTTTTGCATCTATATTCATCAGGGAGATAGATCTACAATTGTCTTTCTCTGTTTTAACTCTTCCTGGTTTAGGTATCAGCACCATATTGGTGTCACAGAAAGAGTTAGGTAGAGTTCCATCTTCACCTATTTTTCCAAAGAGTTTATATAGAATCGAAACAGTTATTTCTTAAATGTTTGATAGAATTCATTTGTGAATCCATCTGTCCCTGGAGATTTTTTTCTTAGGGAGTTCAATGATGCCTTGTTGAATTTCTTTTTCTGAGATAGGGTTATTTAGGTTTTTAATTTCCACTTCAATTAATCTGGGCAACTTATATTTTTGCAAATATTCATCTATTTCACTTAAATTGTCAAATTTATTGGCATATAGTTGGGCAAAATAGTTCTGAATTATTACTTTAATTTCCTCCTCATTGGTGGTGAGTTCACCTTTTTTCATTTGTGATACTAGCAATTTGGTTTTCTTCTTTGTTTAAATCAAATTGACCAGAGGTTTATCAATTTTATTGGGGGTTTTTTTCATAAAACCAGCTCTTGGTTTTATTTATTAGTTCAACAGCTTTCTTGCTTTCAGCTTTGTTAATTTCTCCTTTAATTTTTAGAATTTCTAATTTAGTATTTAATTGGGGAGTTTTAATTTGTTCTTTCTCTAATTTTTAGTTACATATTTAGTTCATTGATTTCTTATTTCTCTAATCTATTCATGTAAGCATTTAAAGATTAATATATTCCCTGACAGCTGCCTTGAGTGTGTCCTACAGGTTTTTGTATATTGTTTCACTATTGTCATTATCTAGGATGAAATA
The DNA here is from genome assembly GCF_037893015.1 of Macrotis lagotis. Taxonomy (NCBI): domain Eukaryota; kingdom Metazoa; phylum Chordata; class Mammalia; order Peramelemorphia; family Peramelidae; genus Macrotis; species Macrotis lagotis. The sequence goes on from NC_133661.1 coordinate 95,568,531, forward strand.
ATTAATTCTTTCTATAATTTGTTGCTTGATCAAGTTAGACATTTTTAAATTAGTTCTAATACCTCACTTATAGAGAGAAGAGTCATTTGAATGTGACTAAGAATGAATGGATGAAGCATTAAACGCAAAAAAAGCAATTAGGTAGCTCAGTAGATAAAGTTTGAGGCCCAAAGTCAGAAAAAACTCATTTTCATAAGTTCAAATGTAGCCTTGGACACTTACTAGCTGTGTGTCCCTGGGCAAGTCACTTAACCCTGTTTTCATCTGTAAAATTATCTGGAGAAGAAAATAGCAAACCACACCGGTATCTTTGCCAAGAGAACTCTAAATGGGGTCACAAAGAGTCAAACATAACCGAAATGACTGAACAACTTTTACAAAATGTGCTTGGAACAACATATGACAGAGGTTACCAGTCCCATCATTTCCTCTCTAGTCTTGGTAAGTGAAGTTCCAGGATCAAATATCTAGATCTATACCAGTAGACAGGCATGATGGGAGCTGAAAGGGATTTATAGACTCCAACCTAGATATCAGGATTCTCTAAAGTAATTGCTATTGAAAGAAAATGAAGATAATTCAAGAAACAAATATGGCCAGAGGAGACTTTCACTAGTTAGGTTCAGTTATATATAATAAAAAGGTTTAAAAAGGTTCAAGGACAGTAGCAATATCTTTCAAAAGCCATCACCATTCCTCAAGGGAGGGAAGTCTGAATTGAAGATGAAATTCAGTCAAAAAAATTGGGATGATCTTAGTGGCAACTCAGTGGGGAGCCACTAGATGGCAGAGCAAGAGTAGCCTAGCTGGTGACTTTAGCAAATACTGTATCACCAAGACTAAGCATACTAGCAAATGACATCACAACTCAATGGGAAAACAAGTTAGAATTTAAGTACAGTTAGGTGTTCCAGATTACCACCTACTTGGCTTAATTTATTCTTACTGTATTCATTCTCTCATCAGTGAAGAAGAATGTGCCTCTGCCTTCATAGGAGAGATTTTCCTTATTATTTACCATGTTTTTGTTGTTGCTTGGTCATAGTTAACTCTTTCTGACACCATTTGGGGTTTTCTTGGCAAGGATACCAGAGTGGTTTGCCATTTCCTTCTCCAGCTCATTTGAGTAAACTGAGGCAAGCAGGGTTAAATGACTTGCCCAGGATCACACAACCAGTAAGTGTCTGAGGCCAGGTGCTCTATCCATGATTCCACCTCACTGCCCCATTTACCTTGCTATTCTGCTTAAATAAATGCCTTTGCTTTGGTTTTTTTGTTTGAGTGGTTTTTTTCAACCAATCAAAAGAATCATTGAGCAACAATTTGTGAATTATCATTGTGTATAGTTACTTAGCTACATGTATCTTGAATTCTGAGTACAAATTTCAGGGGCCACAGCTGAGGAGGATCCAGGTTACACATAATTCACTTTGCAGGATTTATCATCTAGAAACCTTATCATACTGAACACCCTATTCTGCTCTTCTTGGCATTTTCCTCTACCCAGTAAATTAGTCGATAGGACAAATATTATCCCCATTCTACAAATTAGGATAGCAGTCCCAGAGAGATTAGGGTATTTAACCAGGGACACACAGCTGGCATCAAAACTGGACCTTGATTCTGAATCTTTCAATTATAAGGCAAGTAATTTTCACCACTGCTTCTGTATCCAGCCTTGTCAAGTTACCAAGATGGTGAATCTGAGATTTTCTTTCAGTGGAGCTAAGGTGTGGCTGAACTTTGGAGAAAAGGATGGTTAATGGATGGATGTTAGGCTTTAGGGACCAGTAGAAAGAAATCAGAGTAGGACCTAGGAGATATGATGCCTAGCCCTGCCACTCTCACTAACTTGCTGTGTGGATTTAGGTAAGTAATCTGATGTTGCTAAGCCATGGTTCTTTCCTCTATAAAATGAAGGGGTTGGGCCACATGATTGATAGTCCTTTTCTATTTCTAGGATTCTGTGATCCTAGGATTTGGCAGAAATAACCCCTTACTGAACTGTTCATTTACAATTGTACCTCTATTTACTCTTCTTGGCATCTGTGTACCCTCACTCCCACTGCCAGGTCAAATTAACTTCTGCTGAAACTTTACCTATAGTTTGGCAGTGGATCATGGAGGTCACCCTGCCCGGCCAGTGACTAGAGTCAGAACTTCAAGGTTTGCCAAGTTTCTGACCAAGTCTTACTGATAGACAGAGCAGGCAACCTACAGTGTGAGCTGAGGGACTCTGGGGAGGTGTTCTGACTTCAAAGTGGGGCCAAGCATACCACCATTCAAAATTTATTACTTTAGGTTAGGGCACTGCTGCCCATCATCTCTTCCTGAATCAAGGTAAAATGGCTCATTTAAGAGGCTTGACAATGAACAGAAGCAGGAGAATATTGCACACAATAACAACCTATTGTACAGTGATCCACTGGGAATAACTTAGCTATTCTCAGCAATATGTCGATTTAAGACAACTCTGAAGGACTTATGATGAAAAATGCTACCCAATTCCAGAGAAAGAATTGATGGAGTCTGAATACAGATCAAAGCACACTTTAAAAAAAATTAATCTTGGGATTTCTTTGGGGTTTTTTTTGCAATATGGTTAATATGGAAATATTTTGCATGACTACCCATATATAATCTATATCAAATTACTAGCCTTCTTAAGGAGTGGAGAGGGGAGTGGGGTAGAGAGAATTGGAACTCAAAGAAAAATTTTTAAAGAATGTAACCAATTTTTATTTACATGAAATTGAGGAAAAAAATAAAAATTAGAGCTATGACAAGGCATAATTGGCACTGACAAATCAAATGTTAAATGGAAGAGGTAACTAAATGGATGTTGGTGTATGATGGCCTGTGTTCAAGTCCATACCTAATGGGTATGATTTATTTAGGAGGAATCATGATAGACTTACTTATGACCATGTCAAGCCATCACCATATCAGGAAAAGTAATGTCAACAGCTACCAGAGATATATTAAAACTTTTGGGGAAAGGCTTGAAATGAACAATGGTGAGGGGTAGATAGGTGGCACGTTAGACAGAGCTCTGGGTCTCAAATCAAAAAGACTTGTGTGACCCTGGATTAGTTACTTAATCTTTGCCCCAGTCTCCTCAAATATAGACAGGAGGAGTAGTAGTAGTAGTACCCGTTTCTCAGGCTTATTGTGAGAAGCATAAGAATTGTAAAGAATTTAGCACATTGTTATATGGAAGGTTCTTAATACATGTTTATTCTCTTTCCTTTCCTTCCCCCATTCTCCATATATCTTGGCACCTGATCTCCAAGTCAGAATAGGTTTTCCCCATCATCTCAACCCCTGCCCCACCCCCAGTTTGTTTTTTAGAATACAAGCACCTTGGATATGAGAACTGGATCTGTGAGTTTATTCAGTATACAAAACTCCCCCATCAATGCAATTTATGATCTCAAGGAGTTGCCTAAAGCCTTAAGAGGTTAAGGGACTTGCCCAGGGCCACACAGTTAAGTAAGTGCTTGAGGTCAAATTTGAACTCAGGTCCTCCTGCCTCCCGGGCCAATGCTCTATCCATTGTGTCACCTAGCTGACCTGCATCTTATAATCTTGAAGAGTTGCCTAAAGCATTGAGAGGTTATAGGGGACTTGTTCAAGGTCTCAAAGTCAGGATGTTTCAGAGACAGTACATAAACTCAAGAGACTCCTGTGTCTAGGTTGACTCTCTATATGTTGTGCTACATTGCCTCACATAGCCCCTTAAGGCTTATTAATTGATTTCCCTATAAAGTATCTGGCGCAGGATCTGTTGTTCCTATTTTTCCCAGATAGAGAAATTGAAACCTAAAATGGTTAAATTGTCTCAGGTCCCTAAACTGAAAAGTATTGGAATTAGGATTCAAATCCAGGTCTCCAGACTCCAAGCTCATCAGTATTCCAATTTCCCTTATCTTTCTTGGAAGACATTTTGGTCCCACCCAGCCCAACTTTTTGGTTTGTGTAGGTTTTTCTCAGGGGTAAACTGGAGCCAGTTCAAACAGCCCAGAGAGAGTGGATTGTGTGAGCATTTACATCTCAAAAATAAAATCTGCTGCAAATCAGAGACTGATTTATTGTTTTGTTGATTTGTCTAGATTTATAGTTCTGTCTAGATTTAAGAGTTAACATAAAGATTAAACTTAACAGTATGACTGACCCTTAGTAAATATTTACCAGCTCAGCCCTGGCTTTTCTTCCTTTTCTGAACATTTCCTCTACAACTCACAGATCAGGATTGCCTTCTCCTCACACCATCCATTAAAGTCCTCATAACCAGCATGGGTGGTTCCTCATTCTGCTGGGATATAACAACCTAGCTCTCCTTGCTCCTCTGGAGTTTCACTGTATACTTGGTTTTCATTCCGTGGGAAACACCTAACTTTTAAAAGACCAAGTTTCCCCTACATTTCCATTCATACTGATCCATATCTGGCCACTGGACCCAGATGACCTCAGAGGAGAAAGTGAGACTGGTGACTTAGCCCAGCATCCCTCTCACTCTAATCCAATTCCCTTGCATATCATGGCATCACCTCCCTGATGTCATGGTCTTCTTCAAGAAAGAACAACCATAGGGGCAGCTAGGTGGTATAGTGGATAAAGCACTGGCCCTAGAGTCAGGAGTACCTGGGTTCAAATCCAGTCTCAGACATTTAATAATTACCTAGCTGTGTGGCCTTGGGCAAGCCACTTAACCCTGTTTGCCTTACAAAAACCTTAAAAAAAAAAAACCACAACCTCCATCTATTCTCTATATACCTCTTACTTACCTAGCTATTAACATGTTATCTTCTCTATTAGAATATGAACTTCTTGAAGGCAGGGATTATTTTCATTTTTATCTCCAGCATTTAGCAGAATGTCTAATACTCAGGAAACACTTAAATGTTAACTATCAATAACAAACAAAAGGAGTTTCTCTTCTGCTGGAAGTCACAACATACACACAGATAAATAAATGCAAAGTAATTTCAGGAGAGAAATTATACTAAGACCTGGGGGGGGGGGTGATAGAAGGCCTTGTAAATTGAAATGGGAAAGATCAATGATCAATATATTGATTTTTGCTTTATATCATCTGTAATTATCTTGATAGAATAAAAAATAAATATGTGATTTATAATAAGAATGTAGACCCTGGAAAACCTGTATAACCAAAAGTATGATATAGTCTCAGGGAAATTCCTGTGTTAGTTGACCTAAGGAGTGTAACTATAATCATTATAAAGTGTGTGACCATATCAATCATTTTCATATTAAAATGTAATGAGCTGCCCTGAGCTAATGATGTAAAAGGGCCCCGCTTGAACTAAGAGTCTGCTTGAGTAAAAGGACACTAAACCATTTATATCATAATTAGCCTTCCTTTCACCATCCTTGAATCAAGAGACTATGAATTTTGTATCTTGGGGTCTCAGACAGTACTGGGTAGACTATAGACCCCTCTTTATTTCTTTTTCTTTTGCAAGTCAAATGGGGTTAAGTGACTTGCCCAAGATCACACAACTAAGTAAGTATTATGTGTGTGAGACCAGATTTGAACTCAGATTGTCCTGACTCTAGGGCTGGTGCTCCATCCATTGTGCTACTTAACTGCCCCCTCACCTTAATTTCTCTTAATCAAGGTTGGTTTCTTTGCCCAGAAAGGCTTTTCAGTTTCTTTTTTACAAAAGGAAGTAGTATCTGGGCTGAACTGAAAAGGAAGCCAGAAATGCTGCACATATTAGAGGTGAGGTGGAATGCATCTCAGACCTGTGGGTACACTAATACAAATTTATGAGGTGGAAGGTAGGACGTGGGATTTGGCAGGTAGTGCTGGGACCAAAGCTGATTGTTAAATTTTCAGTGTGAGCATTTATACTTTGAAATCAGCAAATACTTTATATGACCTTAATTTATTGTTTTCTTGATAGTCTAGATTTAAGATGGTGATGAAGAATATAGATTATTATTAAATAAATAATCATTATTATTTAAAAGTGTGTCAAGCAGAGATCCCCCCTCCAAGAAAATCAGTTGTTCAGTATCTTACCTACTGCAGAAAGAGAAAAGCTAGCAGGTCAATTTGATTAAGACAGAAAATGTGTTCAATTGTCATTGCAATCCAGGGACTAGGTCTCTAAGACAGGGAAGAGTAGTCTTAGGAGAGGGGTTTAGACAAGGGTGAAGAAATATTAACTGTTATCACCTGAGCTATTGAAAACCACTGATGTGTAATTGTTCTACCATTCTAAACCAAAGGAGACAGGAAGAAAGTACTTGCCAAATTACTGTTCCTCAGATTCCTGTAGAGTGTTTGAAACCAACCAAGCCAGCCTATTATTTTCAATGTTGTGTTCTTTAAAAACAAAACAAAAACCCCTATCTTTTTATTTTTTTGAAGGAAAAATATTCTCCTGCACAGAAGATGGAATGGCAGACATCATCACCTATCAAAATTGGATTTATAATGGAAACAGAAACTTATTATGATAGTGAGCCCAACCACTATGAATTATTCTAAAATAAAATAGCTCCATGCAAGAATAGTCAGCTGACATCTCATAAAGGAGTAAATCTGACTACTTCAACATCTTTTCAAACATGAAAACTCTATTTCAAGGTAAGACAAGCTTAAGCTTGTTGCTCCAAATGAACACCAACAGCCCTTACTGACCACTCGGTACCTACAGTTTCAATCATTGCATCAACAAATTGACACAACATCCTTCCCTTTTCATGGCCATATGACTTTTTAGGAAATTCAGCAGAAATGTATTCAACCACTGGAATAAAAATCTTCTAGGATTGCAGGAAGAAGTCCAAAATGTCATTTTTTCACATTAGTTTTTTGATCAGAGAAGCCAAGAAATAGATGTTCAGAATCTTACCATTCATGAGATTTAATGCCTCCTCCCACCAATCTGGTGTTTTGAGCCTCCTTTCCCTATACTTATCATCTTCCCTCCTCCCAATAATCCATTGATTCAAGACAATATTAGATTAAACAATCTGGATAAAAGGAAAGCAGGATCTAGGTAAGATAAGCAGCAGAGGACTAAACAATTCAACAAAGTGATCTACCCACTTCCAGTCTCTCTCCTTCCAATCCATCTTGCTTAAATAAATGTCCCAAAATAACTACAACTATGACAATCAAAGGAAAATGTATGTAAAGTGCTTTATATACCTTGAATCCTCTCGTAAGAAGCAGTGTGCCTTAAGTTGCCACTATTGAGTAAAGTGCTGGAAAAATACTAGCTATTATTATTATTGGCACCATTGTTTCACATCCTCATAATAACAGTAACGCATATTTTTCCTTAAGGCTTTATGATTTATGTACATTTTTTCTTTTGATTCTCACAACAACCCTAGATGGTTTAGCTAAAGGTCTAAGTGATGCCCGGGATAGAGAGCTGATCTTGAAGTCAGGGGAATAGTAGTTCGAATCCAGCCCCAGACACTTGGCTTTTACTAGCTATGGATCATAATTCTGATTGTCTCACATCCAGGGTCATCTCCAGTCGTCCTGATTCATATCTGATCACTGGACCTAGATGGCTCTGGAGGAGAAAATGAGGCTGTGACTTAGCACAGCACCCCCTCACTCAAATCCAATTCATGTGCTTGACATGGCATACCCTCCCTTGTTGTGGTCTTCTTCTAATATGAAGGACAAACATCATTAGGTGATAAGTTCAGGTCTTTTAGCTTCATTTTATGAATGAATAAACAGAGACTTGGAAAAGCTAGATAATTTACTTAAAGTCACACAATGGGGTGGAGAGAATTGAGATTCAAGCCCAGAACTCTCAACTCCCTTGTATTACTGCCTCCTGTACTTAGATTTTACATCTTGAGTTCAATCAACCAACAAGTGTATATCAAGCAACTTCTATAGGCCAAGCCCTCTACTCAGAAATCACTGGCAGATACAAAGAAGTGTAAGTTCCAGCAATCAATCTATCAAAAACAAAAATATACATTATTAAACCTCTATTATGTGTCAGTACTGTGTTAAACTCTGAGGAAACAAAAAAAAGGGCAAAAGACTGCCCTTGGCCTTGAGGAACTTACAATCTAATGGTGGGGGGGGGGGGAGACAGCATGCAAGTAAATATATCCAATGCAAGCTATTTATAGGACAAATAAATAATTAACAGGGGAAAGGCACTGGAATTAAGAAGAATTGGGAAATGACTTCTGTAATAGTTAGGATTTTAGTTGACACTTAAAGGAAGTCAGTTGGGCCAACAGAGGCAAAAGTAGGAATTAGCGTGTATAGGAAAGAACTACAAACATGATGTAGTCCATCTTTGACTGAGAGTGGCAAATGGGACAATGCCATTCCAGTGCTAGGAGGTGGAGACTCCAGAAATGAAATTTTGAAAACTAATGGAAAAAAAGATTGACTAGGAGGGGATAACAGATGATGGAGTCCCATGAAAGGTAGGATGAGAAGTTGAAATTTGGTATAGTAAGTTATAGGGATCTATTATGAGGAAGAGAGATCTATTTGAAAGTCAGGTAATAAACACTTATTGTCTACCTAGTATATGCATGCTAAGAGTGGTAGACACAAAGAAAGGTAAAAGACAATTTCTGCCCTCAAGGAGCTCACAATCTAGTAATAGGGGAGACAGCATGAAAATAATTATGTACAAATAAGCTATGTATACTGCAAATCATAGAACACTAGTGTGTGCAGGATGGATTGAATGGGAGAGGCTTCAGGAAGAGAGTGCAATGGGAAACTGAAAGTCATCTGGATGGGAGGGAGACATGACTTGCTGATGTTTAACTGTTAAATATAGTTTTGAGTCTTGTTCTCATTGTGTTAAACTGTCTAACAAAAGCTCTCCTTCCTCACTCCACCTATTTCATATACTTGACTCTCAACCCTAGCAGGGTTCTGTTAATAATTATAGCAGTTATACAATACCCTTGATAGGGTTCTAAGTGTTTCCCTTGAGATGGTGGTGAAATCAGATGAGTGAGCAGCATCCCTTGCAAATGCTAGTCATTTACCCAAATTGAGCTTATGTCATAAACAGGAGCTATAATTTGTGACCAAGAGACTGTCTCATTAAAAGATAAAAGTAATTGCTCCCTCCCTATGGAACCTGTCTACCATATTACCTACTACTTTTCAGCAATAGCTTCTGCTGTTGTTTTTACAAGGGATCCGGGTGCCATAGGAGGTGTTATCTAAGCATGTCAAAGGGAAGCAAACATTTGGCAATTAGTTGATTGAATAGAATAACATAGAAAGTCAAATCACTCAGAGTTTTTGTGCTCTAAAATCCATTTAATATAGATTCATAGAATTTGAGAACTCGAAGTGACCTTAGAAATAATGATGATGATGATGATGATTGTTAAAATTTCTATATGTGTTTGAGGTTTGCAAAGTGCTTTATATGTCATATTTCATATGATCCACACTGAAGACGAGAGGATTAATGACTTACCCAGGGTCACATAGGTATTAGTGCCTTCCAAACTCCTGTAACACTCCATCACTTTATCATGTAGCCTCCAATGATAATGAATATGATGAAAATAACAACTCATAGATTGCATTGTATGATTATAAGTCAAATTACATATTTTTTCTTCAGAAATGATACCCTTAAGAGGAGAGTAAAGAAAACAGCATTATTTCTATCACCACCATTTTTTATACCTGCCTCTACTAATATCCAATTCTGATGCCATGTCATGACTTAGAAGTAATCCTAGGATATCAAAAGTTATTCAGTATCTAATATGACTTTGAGAACAGACCCTAAAAATAAGTTGTATTCCTGTCATGTGAGTTCCAAACCAGTGAAGTCCAGAGGGGTTAATTGTTGGATCAGCTTCAGTATCATGAATTTGTCAGCCATAGAACTCTCAAAGACCAAATACCAAACCTCTCTGAAAGGCTGAAATTTGTTTTGGTGGACATGGTACTGTTCAGGCATACTATCTAATGAAATATAAGCTCCTCAAAAATACATTAGACATGAAGAAAACTAAGAAAAATAATGACTTCCTGGGGTCACTCAGGTAGTATGGGGATATTTGAAGCCAGGTCTTCTGACTTAAAGCCCATTGCTCTTTCTTCTGCCAGTGACTTCTCTTGACCCCTTAAATTTCTAGAGGAGGACACTGTGTTTTGTCTACCTAGTTAGGTGGAGGACTGACAGATCTTCTCATTATTTACTATACAGTTGTCCCCTGAAGGACATCTAAACTAGACCTATTCTCTCTGCCAGCTTTTGCATCCAGTTTTTGCCACTTATCTCTAACAGAAGTTTCAAGAGAAGTGGAATAGTTATCATTTGAATTTGACCATGTCAGAATTTTAATTAAAGAAATAAACATTAGTCTATTCCCTTTCTAAGCTCTGATATACTCTGAAGGAGAGGGAATCATAGAGTTTTGCTCTTTTATCTTTTATGGGTCTCATCCAAAAATCTTGGTGCTTTCCAAATAGTCATTAAAAAAGCTGGCAATAAATTTAGTACCAGTGTACCAGACACTTTGAATCAAAGAGGTCAGATGCACTGGACAAAGTCACTTATTACGAAAGCAAATTTCATACTCAGGCTAAAGCTGATTTTCACCTTAATATTGCCTAATATCTACCCAGTCTGGCTTTCCAGTTTAAGTTGCTTCAGCTCTCTTTGGACATTTCCTCTTAAGTATGAACACCCTTCCCTCAGAGTGTTTTTCTTATCACCCAGATCCATTAGTTTGACCTCATAGCTAAATGTCTATATGTTAAATCGATAGTCACCACCCAAATGTTTCTGCTTCCATCATCTTCCATCTCTTGAAAGCCTAGGGGTAGCTAGATAGATGGTGGAGAGAGAGCTGGACTGATTTGGATTTGAAACTCACTTTAGACTAGCTATGTGACTCAGAGAGAGTCATCCTTATTTCTTTAAGACTGTTTCTTCCTGCCAATAATAATAGTACTTACATCATTGGGTTATGGTGAATGTCAGGCAAGATAATATACATAAAGTGTTGTAGAAAACCTTAAAGTGACCCATAAAGAGGGGGTATAATTATTCTCTCAGTACCTCTGACACATTCAAGGCCAACGTGAGCTTTAGAAGAATTCATTTATAAGGGAGGAGTAAAATTACAACATGCACAGCTATATGGGATAAAAGCAGACTCAGCATGTTTCCAAAAATACCTGCCCTGTGTGTCTGCCTGGATAGCTTTAATCTTTCTAATTCTAAATAGAATTCGTAGGAATCAGGGCTGGATCCATAGGATCTATTTATAGGAATCAAGTCATCTGCTACAACTCTCTTCTTTTATAGTTGAAGAAACTGAAGCTCAGAGAGATTGTTAGTTGTCCAAATTTACACAGGTCGTAGTCAATAGCAGACCTAGGATTTGACACCAGACCCTGATGACTTCAAATCTGCTTTTCATAAGGAACCTTGTCTTAGATTTAGGTCTGGCTCTCTAGGGTCATAGAATAATTTCACAGGGAATTAGAGTGCTTCAAAATCTGTTCTCCCTCTTTCACAGTCAACTTAAAATGGCATTGGTCCTTCCTCAGACCCTGCTGACTCTGGTTATGCTCATCTTCTGGCTCACTAGGAAGCTATTAGTAGATTTAGCATCAATATTATACCCTCAACCAATTAGTAAGCCTCTCTTGCTATAGCGTGGTTCTCAACTTTCTCATTATCACAAGTGATCCCTGCCTCAATCATATGCCATCCTCTGACTCATAAGGGGACATCACAGAAAAGGCAATGTATCATTCCTTTGCTTTAAGCTATAGATCGCTTTTTTCAAGTACCCCCAAGGTTCCAAAGGATTCTCCATTTCTAGATGCTAAATTGGAACTAGAACCTTAACTTCTACCGTATAATACTCCAGAAACTCCTTCCATGTCAAAAGTCCAAGGATAAATCTTGGTAAAGCTGAATTGAATTGCTGCTGATGTCTTAGATTCTAGCTTTGGCTTTACCACAATCTTGCTATGTCAATACCCCCTTTTTGAGGTTCATTCACCTGTACATTTATCCTCTTGAGTTCAAATCTGGCCTCAGACACTTAGTAGCAAGTCATTTAACCCTGTTTGTCTCTGTTTCCTCATCTGTAAAATGAGCTGAAAAAGGAAATGGCAAACCACTCCAGTACCTTTACCAAGAAAATCCCAAGTAGGGTGAATACCCCAATGCTCCTTTAGGGGCCTCAACTTCTATTTTTATCTAATGAAAGGGTTGGTAAGGTCCCCTCTAGCTCTAACATACTCCTTTCCCTGAACTACTGTCGTCTGCTAAGTCTTATTTTCCTGTCATCTGATCCTACTTACATAGATCTTCTAGAGTAGCATGGCTGACTTTCCTCCAGTTACACAGAAACCATAGGAATTGTCATGAGTGGAAGAGAGGAAGTACTTCAGAGATCAAATCTCCCTGAGTTCAGTCTCTTCTTGTTTACCATCATATTGCTCTTTGTACTCCTACAGAACCCTTAGCTCCTGACTTGTTGCTTTGAATTTGGAATTTCTGTTGGACTTGGCCCAAGTATGATTATCCTTCAGGTTCCTGGTATCCTGCTGTTTAATAGACATTTTTCTACTGTTGCTACTTGAAACTCTTTAATGGATCTGGCATTTTTATGAATTTACGACAAGGTTTGAAATGATAATTTTTCTAGATAATAAAACTTGTTTATAGCGAAAATTGATATTATTCCTTGTGTTCCCTACCCTTAAGCTGAGTGTATGAAGACCACATCATAATCAGATAGAATGATTGTTCTTGACTGACTGATGGAATGATGCAAATGTTTAAATCTACCAGTGAGGTCATTTGAGACAGAAGGAAGTTGGTTGGAGCTAGCCTACCACAGAGATGGGGATATAAGATGTTAGAACAGGAAAAAGATATATTTGAGCATCTTTTTGAGGAATGAGCAACTATACCATACAGTATAGGTATTTTGTTTTTGTTATTCAGTCATTTTCAGCCATGTCTGTGTCTTCATGTTCTCATTTGGAGTTTTCTTGGCAAAGATACTGGAGTAATTTGTCATTTCTTTCTCCCTCCTATTTTACAGATGAGGAAACTGAGGCAAACAGGGTGAAGTGACTTGCCTAGAGTCACACAGATAGTGTCTGACACTGGATTTGAACTCAGAAAGATGAGTTTTCCTGACTTAGGTACAGGTGAATGAACTTCAAATAAAAAGAACATACTATACAGGTAAATCTTGCCTAATAGTGTTATACAAAATACTGGAACAAAATAATTATTACAAAAGGAATATTATTACTGATGAACAATCAGTAGAATTACATAACAACAAGCTCTTGTGACTATCATATGGTTTGATTGTAATTATAGAAGAAGGCTGATCAGGAGAATCCTTGATTAAACTGAGTAGTTCCCCAAATAACCTGATAAAGTTACTGAATATAAGCCATTGACAAATGACCTGATCAAAATGATGGTGTACCTCAAATTACTGAGATTATAAGATACAGATCATTGTGTGAAGACAATTGACAAGTTCAGCTTCCTCTGTTAATAGTGTATAAAATTAGTGGCAGCTAGGTGGTGTAGTGGATAAAGCACCAACCTTGGAGTCAGGAGTACCTGGGTTCAAATCTGATCTCAGACATTTAATAATTACCTAGCTGTGTGGCCTTGGGCAAGCCACTTAACCCCATTTGCCTTGCAAAAAACCCCTAAAAAATAGTGTATAAAATTGAGCTGATATCACTCTGTTCTCTCGAAGAATTTTTCTCCCTTTTCTCAAAGTATAGGGAGGTGAAGGCAAAAGGGGGAAGATTTTACCACCCTATCCACTTCCAACACCACAAGGTGACCAGGTAATGGTGACTCACAGAAGTTCATAGCAGTAGAAAACATATGCTTCCAGGCAGACAGAGGAGAGTTCAAGGTCATTTTCTGATCTTCCATTACTGGCAGACAGAAAGGCAATTATGGATTCCCTAGGCAGTACAATCCTGAAATCTAAGCTTCTAGAGGAGAGAGTAAATTTCCTAGTTAGAACCAGATTTAAGAATTGCTTGTTGGGTCCTAAACAAGTTTGAGTTCTTGAATTTGAGAAATAGGGTGCTAGACCTTCTGGAGAGAGATTTCCATGATGCATTCTGTTTCCTGAAAAATGAAGAAAACAGTCCAAATGGTTCCTACATAGCATTCTATTTAAAGAGCTGAGCCAGTGAGTTACTCAGACATTGTAGATCATATAAACATCAGCCTAATCCTATAAGCATGATGGTAAAGTATATGAAGCATTTAGAAATTTGGCTTGGGAATGGGGATCTAAGCCATAGGAGTTGAAGCTGAGGAAGATCATGTGGAACTCTACAGGAGAAAGACATTCAACCTACAAAACAGAAAGGTGCCCTGATTGTAAGACAATTAATTCTCTTCTGGTAGGGATGGGGGATGAGCTATGTGAATGCTTTATTCTTCCCTAATTGTTCAAAGTCTCTTGTAAGACTTTAGAGTATCATGTATTTTATATATACTGAAATAAAAGTTGTTTTGTGTACTTCTATAGGATGACTACCCTGATATTCATGTCACCCATTTGCTACATCTATAATGCAGCAGACCAAAGTGCTCCTCTCTGGCCACTATTTCCATTTATGTGAAGTTTCTCCCATTAGAATAGAAGCTCCTTGAGAGAAGAAAGTGTCTTTGTTTTTCCCCCAGCAGTTATTGTAGTGCTGGTGCTAGATTCTGAGTCAACAAGACGTGAGTTCAAATCTATATTCAGACCCTAAATTGTGACCCTGGGAAGACCGTTAATCTCTGTCTCTTTCGGGTTTCCTCATCTATAAAATGGGAATAATAATGGCACCTACCTCTCTTGGTTTCTATGAAGATCAAATGAAATAATTTTGCAAAGTAAAATGCTATGCAAACCTTGTAGCTTAGATATTAGTAAAGTCTTCTTCTAAGCACATGGTAGGTAAGTACTTTTTCATTCATTTGCTCATTCACTTTTAGAAACATCATAGACAGAAGTTGTAGCAAAATTTTATTTTGGAGACTGTCCTGAATTAATAGAAGCTAAGAAGGAAATGATAGATTTGAGCCTTAAGGATGGGACTTAGTTGGCTTAGAATCATTCGTGATCAATTAACAAGGATAGATGAAGGAAGAAGTCTGGCTCATAGGGGGACATGGCAAATTGATTATTATTGGGAAACAGGGTTGTTTGAGTTACCTTATATGTTACTCAATTGAATAAATCTAGTAGTCATTCAGTTAACTTTGGCTAAATGAATTTTATATGCTTTTGATTAGAATCCCCTGTTATAATATTTGAAATTTACCCCCCCTCTTCTTCATAAATAAATCCTTCAAACATTGTCTGAAGAGTATGTATGGATGAGGGTGAGGGTGAGGGTGAAGAAGAGGGAAGGGGAAGCTTGGACCAGCCATAGCCTGTGATTTTGCCAAGCAGAGGGTGTGGTAGAAGAGCAGATCTCTGGGCTCATTCTCTAGGATTAAGATATCTAGAGCATCAAAGAGCTTTAGAATTCTCAGGAAAGACTCAGGTACCCCGGGGCAGGGGCGACCCTTTAGATAAGATGCATTAATGACCTGTGCCCCAGGAATCAAGGACTTGGGGATTCCTTCCCCAGTCAAACTCCTGATATTCGTGTTTCTCCTGCTGGCTGCCCATACCCTCTGTCCTTTACTAGAGATAGTCTTTGGCACACACATCAGCCTCTTTTGTTCCTGGCTTTGAGCCCTAACCAACTCACAGACATTTCCAGTGATTTATAGCCTGGCTTTCTCACAAGCTTTGAAAGGGAAAAGGCTGCCCCAAACAAATCCCTGCATCACCTACACTACAGAAGATGGCAGTGTTTGACCATCCAAAGGGAAGAAAGTTTCTTCCCCTTTTAAGCTCTATCACTCCCAGATGCTGCAAAAGGAGAATGATTCAGCTTGTCCTGATCCTGAAGCATACAAGGTGAGTAGAGTTTGAAAGGCAAAAACTCAGGTCATTGGCATTTTTCCCTGAGATATTTTTAAACCAAATAAGGAGTGGGTGTTTTGGATTGACCAGACAATGACGGCATACCTCAAGTTCTCTGTGTAGCTACAGTCTCCCTTGGCTTTTGATTTTCTAGCTTTCAGGGAGCTGGTTTTAGCCTTCCTCTAGTGGTCTGGATGTCTATTTGTGAAACATTAAGCCAAATTAAATTACTTAATTAAAGTTAGCTCTGTCTCTGAATTCCTGCCTAACCTCAATGAATGAGATTTAAAATAACCACATTTTCCTGGAGAAGAGACAGTGAAACAAATCTCTCACCTCACAAGCAGAGAGAGGAGGACTATCAGAATGGAGTGTTGTAAACACTATTAGACATAGTCACTGTATGGGGTATTTATGTTTAATCATTTTTCTTTGCCACAAGGGATAGTTCAAACTAGAAGGAGGGAGGATTTTCCTTTCTCCCAATGCCTATGTTGTAAAGAAAAGAAAAATTTTCAATAAAATATAGTTTTAAAACAAAAAGTAGATGCCTTTTATAGTCTAATGGTTTGTCTCCTGGGAGAGAAAGTTGAGGGATATTGTAAAGGTCTCCAGAATTAGAACTGGAAAAACCTTTCAAAACTATCAAGTCCAGCACTCACTCATCTTTAATAGATGAAGAAATTAAAGCACAGAAATATTGAGTGACTTACCCTCAGTCATAAGCTAAGCAGATGTCTCAGGAAGGATCTGAACCCAGGACTTCCTGACTTCAAGCCACCATTCTATCTTACAGGGCATCTGTGGAAAATTATGATAATCATGAAAACTAATCTAAAAATTCCATTCCATTCGCCTTCACCAACATTTAATCAGTTTCTATTTTGTACTATGAACTGCCAGGTGGCCCAGTGGATAAGACTGCTGGATCTGGAATCAGAAAGACTCATTTCCTGAGTTCAATTCTAGCCTTGAACACTTAGGGCTGTGTGACCATGGACAAGTCATTTAACCCTGTTTGCTTCACTTCTTCATTTGTAAAAGGAACTGGAGAAGGAAATGATCAACCACTCCTATATTTTTGCCACGAAAACCTCAAAAGGGGTCACCACCACTTAAACAAAAGTGAACAACTACAGTTATATACAATGCATCATGTAATATACCTGAAATGTAAACTTCCCAGTAGGGAGGTATAAATTGCGTGTATAAATAGCCATGATACAATTTGAAGCATACAAAATGTTGTGAGCAATTTGAGGAAGGAGAGGTCACTCTTAGCAGGGCAAGAAGACTTCAAGAATCAGCTGGTACCTGAGGTGGCTTTGAATAAAAGGAGGAGTTTCAACAGGTTAAAAGGAAAAGAAGTAGCTGGTTAGTATTCCACCACATTATGTTAGTTCCAGGCATCCCCAAATGACCACCAGTTCTCTTGTTTGAAGGGCTGTTTAGGGGATAAGGCGCTACCTCATTCACTAACTTTGTTTCTCAAACAACCTGTAACTAATATTGTCTGTAAGAGCACTTGGAAAATAAGGTAATAAAGAAATGTAATTTTCTTAAGCGTGGGTTAGTTGAGAGGTAGACTTAGCAAAGTGAAAGGTCTACTGAGGCATTAGTTGGAAGACCTACATTTGAATTCTGACTCTGACACTTACTAGCTATGTGGCCCTGAAAAGGTACCTTTATCTCTCTGAAACTCAGTTTGCTCCTTTTTAAAATAGGGGTGATAAAATTTGTACTACTTATCTCAAAGGATTATTAGTAGAATCAAATGAAAATAATATGAAAGCACTTCGAAAAATACAATAGATCTTTAACTATCAGTTAATATGATTAAATTTGTCTCATGTCACTTGTTTTTAGAGGGCAGGTTACAATTAGGAAAGGAGAGTTTTAAACCAAATCTATACCAAACTATCTTTTTAGATGGAAAGAGGAGTTCCTGGTTTGGGTCCAACTACCATCAATGTGATAGAACACATACTTAGTAAAGATATGTTTCCAAACATAAAACTATAAAATTTGGAATCTTACAAATACCTCACTGTCACACACAACATCATTTCTGGATGGCCTATTCCTGGTCTGCTCAGGAATTCCATCAGTGGTTCTCAGATTTTTGGAAGGGCTCTGGAATCCTTTCTGCTCTTAAAAATTGCTGATGATTCCCCCCCAAAAAAAGGTTCTCTTTATGTGAGTTATATCCATTTTATCATATTAAATTAAAAAGTATTAATATTATTTTGAAAATAATTTTGATCTCAAAGAACTCATAAAAGGGTCTTGGGTATCAGGACTTCCATTTGAAAACAAGTTGAAAACTCAAATTTCATGTATTCTTCAAGAACTAATACTAATGACTAGATTTGAGGTTGCACCTGATCTTAGGCCTCTAGGTAAGTGACTTGCATTAGTGGATCTCTCCACTAATGTGTTCCCTCACGTGAAAATTCCCTATAACAAAAAATTCAAACCCTATAGGGTTACCTAATATACCAAAGGAGGCTGCAAGCAACCCCGTGGTAGAAAGTTTGAAATCTCTACTCTAGATAAAAGCATTTCATTTGTGAATTTAGAGAGTAAAGGCTATGGTTAACTTATATCAGCTATTCTACTCTCTCATACTTGAAAACAACTAGGATCATAGATTCCAAAAGGTCATATTTCTTTTAAACTTTTAAGTTTATCTAGTGCTTTCCTCTTAACAAAGATAGTTAAGTGGCAAAAATGGACAAAATGCCAAGACTAAAGTCAGGAATACTCATCTTTCTGATTTCAAATCTGATATCTCAGAGACTTCTGTGTGACCCTGAAAAAGTCCCTTACCCTTCCTTGTTTCTTTCAGTTCCTCATTTGTAAAATGAGCTGGAGAAGGAAAATTAAAACACTTCAGTATCTTTGTCAAGAAAACCTCAAATGGGGTTACAAATAATTGACACCACTGAAAAAAAATTACTGAATACTCTCTTAACAACCTCATGACAAATAGTACAAAGATAATTATCTTTCATTTGAAAATGAGGAAATAGAGATCAGAAAGGTTGAGTGACCTACTCAGGATCACACAGAACATGAATACCCCATTCAGGCATTTGACCCAGCTCCCTCAGAACTTAAAACCAATGTTCTTTCCAAGATGGAAGACTATGCTCTTGGAAAATGCTTAATTTTTAAGTCCTAGCTTGAGTCTTAGAAGGCATCTGCAGGCTTTTTTAAAAATTGCAACTATTTTTTAATGAAGATTTAAATAGAATTTTAACATTTGGAATAGGAAATGTAACAAATATACTTGAATACTTAACAGTATAAATTTATATTCTTGTGAAATTTATGAAGTCATTTTCTGTGTATACTTTGTATTTGTTATCTAATGCATTTACTAGTTTTCATAGCTATCTGCTCCCTTATACATGAAGTTTTGGGGAAAAAAATCATAGAATGTTAAAGTTGCAGGAGAATTTAAAGATCATTTCACTCATTCCCCTCATTTCACAGATGAGGAAACTGTGTCCCAGAGAGTTTGTGAATTCCTATGACCATACAACTACCAGAGGGAGTTGGGTGTACAGCAGAAAGAGCTGCAGCCCTAGAGTCAGGAGGACCTGAGTTCAAATCCAGTCTCAGACACTTCTTAGTTATATGACCCTGGACAAGTCACATAATCCCAATTGCCTACCAACTGGAAAGACATCAATAATGGACCATGCACCTGTTCTCTACAAATCAGTTTAGCTTGATCTAGAAAGACTAATCAAAAGATTAGCCTCCAAGTAATGGAGTTTGGCAACTCTTGAAATAGGCTATTGAGCTATGAAGAAATTGCAACCAATGTCAGTAGAGGAGGTACTTGAACCCTTGAAATTGTAATTTTTAATGGAAGTATTAAAGAAAGGGAGAAATATAATTAAAAGAGCATGGAGAAAGGGTTTTTTTTTGTCATAGTAGAAAGAATATTGGACTACTAGACAAGGCAAGACACCTCAGTTCTAGTCCTGGCTCATTCACTAACTTACTATGTGACTTTGGTAAGCCATTCAATCTTTTTCATTTTTTAAAAACTAACAAGCATTTATTTTCTCTCCCTCCCACCTCTCTTTATTCAAATCAATCAGCATCCTCATCCTATCCCCCAAAAAACAAAAACCAATAAAAACCCTTAAACAAATATATATAAACAAAGCAAATTCCCACATAGGTCATGTCCAAAAATGCATGTTTCATTCTTGAGTCCATTACCTCATTGTCAGGACATGGAAAAGGGTGGGGGTGGAGATGAGTACCATGCATCACAATTTGTTCTCTAGCACTATAAGTGATTACATTATTCATATTTTTCTAATTCTTCAAAGTTGTTTTTCTTTTTATCTTGTAATTATTATAAAAATTCTTCTCTTCTTTATTGTAAAAAAGTTCCATTTACTTCTTTCTGAATCATTTCATACAAATTTTCTCTAAAATTGTTCATTTTCCCAGTTCTTGTGGCACAGCAATATTCTATTTCATGTAGATAATTATATTATAGACATTGAATATGCCAAGATTATCTACTATATCCTGGGTGGCTGCCAGTCATCCTGACTTTTGTCCTGCCACTGGACTTTGATGACCTTGGAAGAGAGAATGAGGCTGATGACTTTGTGCAAGACTGCCTCACTTAAATCCAATTCACAAGCAAGTCAAGACATCACCCATCATTCATCAACCCATGATGTCATTGGTCCTTTTGGAAAATGAAGGATGAACCTTAATAACAACAATTCCATTACATCCATATACCATAATCTGTTTAGTCATTGCTCAATAGATGTGGATCCAGAGTTTCAGGGTGCTCATCTTGAAATCACCCCAAACATCCCTTCTAGCTCTTATATTCCAGTATAGAGTCAGAGGCTCCTAGGATTGTGAGCTAGGAGAAATGAACTCTAGTCTAGTCAGTCATTATATTAGATAAGCCCTAAGGTTCCTTCTAGTTAAGATGTTCTGTTTCTATGATTGCCAGTTCTAGAAGTTCTCTAAACTGCCCCTCTCTCAAGATATCCTAAGATCATATAGAAAATTAGTGGTCAAACCAGGAGGGGACTGCAGTTTCAAAACATGTGTCATGATAGTCATACCTGACCCCCACTATCTGGCCAAGGATAAATGACCTGGGGAAGATAGGGGTGAGGAAATAATATTATGTAATTAAGGAAACCTTTTCACAAACACTTTGTTTTGAGCAACATCATCTGTCTCCCAAAAAAAAAATCATTCTTGATCTAGATGGGTTCCTCAAGAAAAATTTTATCTGACATAGATCAGTACTGACATCCAGTGGTCACAGAAAAACATTTCTGTGTGAACCTCAAGTATTTTTATCACACTTTTTATAGTCAGTGCTTCAGATTTTACTGGATCTGTTTTGCTAACAAAGTGTTTTTTAAAAGATAGGCAGCTAAAAGAACTTCTTCTGGGCTCAAATCAACTTGGAGGGGGAGGGGGTGACCAGAAAGCTGCTGTTGCACATTATTTGGGTTCATTTCAAAATATACTATTAGCAAATATCATCTACTGCTTTAAAGCTTACAAAACCTTTACACAACGGTCTCATTTAATCCTCACAACAATGATGTGGATTTGATGCTATGGTTATTATTATCCCCATTTTCGATCATGGGAAAATAACGACTTACCCATGAATCACAGAGTTGTTTAAGTAGAATTTGAAGTCAAGTCTTCCCAGACTCCTAAGTCTAGAACTTTTAGACTGAGATTTTGTTTATAGTATGTCTCTTACTCTTTTGAGTACAAACTGGGGAATGCTTGGAGCGAGTTTTCAGCTCTCTCCCTATAATGGGAATTGAGTTAAGGTGAGGACAAGTTGGCGGTCTTACATATTAAGCAAGTCTACATCCCTTCTCATTCTCCCTTGTTGTGTGATGACAAGGGATTCTGGGCAGAAGATGGAGGAATAAGCACTTCTCCATTTCAGGATCAAGGCACTCTTCATAGGGATCTCTGAATTCCTTCTTAGGGAGTTTAAGCTTTTATGGTGTTCACTGGAATACAAACTTCCAATAATTAGCTTCCAAACAAAAGTGCTTAGTTACTTCAGGTGACTTCACCTTCACTAAGCCTGTGTAAAAATACAAAATAGAGATGGACATTCTTTTTTAGATTGTTTGGGAGGAAGGATTCAGCAGGGAAGTAGGTTCTAAAAAAATTTCAGAGAATCTCCCAGTTGGATGGGACTTTAGATGTCATCAAGCCCTCCCCATATCTGAATAGGAATATGCTCTAGAATACCTCCCACAAATGGCCCTCTTGTCTCTACATGATGATTTCTAACAATGGGCAACTTACTATCTCCTGAACAGCCTATTTCACTTTCAGATAACTCTAATTGTTAGGAAAAATAAAAATTTTCCTTCTCTGAAGCTGAAATACACTTCTCAGCAGCTTCCACCCAGTGATGGGAATGAACAATGTAGTGCTGTATATCTACCACTAAGGATTAGGGGACCAAGGAAAGCATTATTATTAAATAAACAATGGTATCTCAGGAGCAATGAATTGGAGAATAGAAAAATCTGTGTTTGAATCTTGGCTTTATTCTAACTGGCTGTGAAATCCTTAGCAGAACTCTTAGCCTTTCAGGGAATGTCAAGTGAGAAAACAATCACTTTCCATAGGGCACTAATATCACATTCTACTTGGAGGAAACAACAAATCTAAACAAGACAAATTTAAAAAATGGTAAAACAGACACAAAATACTTTGAGGGCTTCAAGAGCACTAATAATTAATATGTTAATCAGTAAGCAGTAATAAAGCACATGCTATGTATAGGTGCTGTGTTAAACCCTGGAGATACAAAAAAAAAATATCAAAATTTAGCCCTTGATCTCAAGGAATTCAATCTAAAGAGGGAGAAAGTAAATAAATAATTATATATAAACAAGAAATATGCAAGCTAAATTGGAAATAATCAACAAAGGGAAGACACTGGTACTGAGGGAAATCAAAACTTATGCATCCAATAGATCAAGGGGGGATGAACCTGTTTCAGTTAAGCCAGGATTTGAAATTAGCTTTCTTTCTATTATACCATGCAAGCCCATCCCACATTCACCCCCCTCTTCCCCCCCCAAAAAAAGATCCAACAGCTGAAGATGTAATAGTTATTGGTCTACGTATGCAGAGTAAAAGACAACTTTCTTGGCTACCAATGAATTCTTTGAATTACTAGATTAGTTGATGGGATCAAGTTCTGGAATGGGAAGGAATACAAGAAACCCACTATCTAGTCTAGTACTCTCCTTTTACAAATGATAGAAATGACCCCCTCTCCCCCAGAAAGGTTAAATAACTTGTCCAAAGTCATGCAGATCAAAAGCAGCAAAGGCAGGATTCAGATTTGTATCCAGATTATTTGACTGAAGAGTTAGTGCTCTTTCTACTGTACCATATTGTCTTCCAAGCCGAATTTTAAAATACTCACACTCTCAAATCTCTTAGGAAGCCAGGACCTCTTCCTACTGCCATGTGGAAGAAGCTGCTTCTCCAAAGTAAATATCATATACTACGCTTTCTAGTGTTGTGGAATCTCTACTTAACCACATTCAACATTCCATTTTCTGAAAGAATGCCTTCACATGATTTGTTTCTGCCACGTATATTAACCTGAATTCAAGATTTCTTCATTCAGCAAACACTTATGTGGAGAAGCATTGCACTAGCTGCTGGGGTAAATCAATTTTAGATAAAATAAGGCTCCCACTGACACCAAATTTACACTATAGAAAGGGACTATAGCAAAAATCAGCTTAATTATAATATACAATACAGTTATCCCTTCCACATTGCAACTTTCCCCCTCAAGGTTTACATATATCAGGGGTCAGCACAAGAAACTGAACAAGAATTTCTGGGGAGTTTTGCAGAAGCCAAAAGCAGATGACACAGAAAAAGTTTAGAAATCCATAAATGCATAAAATATATGTATATTGTTGTATATTATCAACATATTTTATTTTTAATACCACAATTCAGATGTCTTCTCTGGTATAAAATCAGGGCCAAAATTTTTTATATGGATTTTCTAGATTGCAGGGATAACTATTATAAATGCCTTAGACAATTAGGTGGCACAGTGGATAGAGCAACAACCCTGGAGTCACAAGGACCTGAGTTCAAATGTGACCTCAGACACTTAATAATTGACCACTGTGACACCTAGCCACCCTGGCCAAAAACCTTTTATTAAAAAATTGCTTAGTAATTCATTTCAAATTTTCAACTCCAGGAGTACATTGTTGATGACAATGGGAAGGCAACTCAGCTTACTGCATCCAGCTCCCAGAAAACCTCCCATTTTACTCCCAGCAGCTGTTAAGATTACTGCTGGCATCTTAAATTTTCAAAAGTAATGATAGCTAATTTTTCAAGTAGTTAGGTCAGTTTAAGTTTTAGGATCAACTTTTTGGAGTTTTCTACTGCTGTCATTTTCAGAATAGAAGACTTCTGTGAATCATAATTAGGCATATTTCCCCTGGTGAGATTCCTCATCCACCGGAAGGACAGTTCCAGTCTTGAGAACTTGTTCTGAAACAGCCTGTCTGGTTATAAAAAGCAGAAATAGATGCTTTATCCATAGAGAATACCAGAAAGAAGAGAATCAAGGTTATATGTGAACAATTTCAAAAAGAAAAATAAGAAAAACTGAATGGATCCTTCAAAGCTTGTTTCTGTCCCTCTAAAGGACAGATGTATGGTGATAGGCCCTCCTGTGTCTTTCTATCCCACCTCAAGCACTGCACACCTGGAGGGTAGTTATAGACTAATGAAATCTTTGACCTAGAAGGGGCTTTGGAATTCATCCAGACCAGGGAGGTTCTTAACCTAGAATCTGTGAACTTTTTTTAAAAGGATTTTGACATTTGTATTTCACTATAATTGGTGCAACCTCCTTACTTTTATGGGCAAGGAAATAGAAGGTCAGAAAGGGGAAGTGGTTTTCCCAGATCACATTGCTGTATCACCCTCTGTGACAGAGCTGGAGAAAGTCAGACTCACTATAGTGTTATTTAGGTCAAGTTGCTTTTTTCCTTTTAGGTCTAGTTTAACACTGAGTCATTTGTTTAGAAAGTTTCAGAGTAAGACACATTTTGTGGAAGGGTTGTTGTTTGGATACATATTTATGGCACCTCTTGTAGTGAGTTCATCACATGCTTTGGCTTAGGTTTTGAAGGAAAAAAAAGGAAAAGATTGGTGGGGGAAGTTTTAAAAATTAGAGGTGAACGCTTTTTTTTTAGTACAAAAACATGTTTTTGTCCTTTTGGTGTTTTTTTTTTTTTTTGGTCTAACACAATTACAAAATAGGTTCTCCGGGAGCACCTCAACTTGCTCATGACCTCAAATAATTTTGAGTCTATAAAGAAAAACAAGACTATGAATACTCTGGGGGTATTTGTTCCATTTAGGGGCATGCCAGGCCCCTGGATAAAAGTCTCTCTATATTTGGGTGCCCTAAAACTATTTCTGGGGTCCCACCAATAACTTTAATATTTGCCTAGAATGCTATACTTGCCCAAATAGAGGCAAGAGCATGTAGATGGGACATAGGACACCTGTGTTCTTGTCCTTTCTCTTTTACTACCTTACTGTATAACATTGGACAAATTATAGTGCTGTTTATTAAATTAAATTCGATTTAATTTCTATGAACCTGTTTCTCTTTGTAAAATTAGCATTTATAATATATAATCTCTAAAGTCAATTCCTACTCTCAATTTCATGAGTGAATGTATGAATAAAAAGGTATTTTTTAAGAATTTACTTTGTTCTAAATGAGCCCTATGTTGTGTGATAGGATGCAAGCAAGAAAGCAGCATGGCCCTTCTCTTCAAGGAGCTTACATTTTAATTCAAGACAACATATAAATAAATGTTGTTTCAAGTTCAAATAAGATGGAAAGACCGAGCGGGTACAGAATGTGTGACAGGTGGAAATGATCTTATTTAATGTCACTTTCCATTAATTAAAAAAATTATCCATTCAATCATTTGATGGTACCAAGAGTTCTTAGAAGAAGTAGTGGGGAGGGCTTGACTCACCTGACACATGCTACCTTCTGTCTTTCCCTCAAGCCTAATTTATTCTGTCCATAAAAATGAAGATACAAAACATTAGAATTGGAAGGAAAATTAAATTCTAGTTAATTTAACTCTTTCATTTTACAGATAAGTTAACTAGAGCCTAGGATATGGAAGATGAAGAGAAGTGACATATTCAAGGGAACATAGCAAGTGAGTGGTCAAAGCAGGACTTAACTCAAAATCTATTGGTTCATCCTAATCTACATGCTACCACACAATTATTTTTAGGCAAGTCTGATGTCAAATCAGGACTTAATTTATGGTCTATTAGTTCATCTTAGTCTACATGCTACCACACAATTTTTTTGTTATGGACAAAGAGTTATGATATTTTTGATGCTTTCTGAAGACATTTGTTTAAAATCTAATCATTATGATTCTTTGTTCTCTTCCATGGTGTCTATTTTTTAAAAGTTCATAAAACCTGTCAATATAATTCAGTGATAAAGGACTAAATAACAAAAATATATTTCTTAAATTAGCAAATTAAATCCAAATAATTTCATTTTGTTTTGATTTTTAATGTTTTTCTCTGTGTAAAAGTAACTTTTGATTAAATGAAGCAAGGGAGGCCCTTCCTTCCCCTATTCTCTCCTCATAGGAACAAGTCAACATGACCTGGTTCTCATGCTTGGATGAGTTGGGAGTCACCAACTAGAATCCTTCTGGTAAAATGGAAGAACACTAGGTTTCACCATCTGTTCTGACTCAGTGTATTCTAATTAAGATCCTCTAGGCCTTATCTTCTGCCCTGACTTTATACCATTCAGACCCCTGAGCACTCCCATTGGCCCTTCTGCTACACCCTTAGGACTTCTAAGTCTTTTCCTCCATCCTAGAAACTGAATCTGTTTATATTTGTCATTTTTTTTTTCCAATTAGAGTACGAGATTCTTGAGAGGAAAAAAATGGTCTTGCTTTTTGTAGCTGTATCCACAATCCTTAGCATGGTTCAAGGGTTCTTGGTGTTTAGATTAAGTGTTTAGATATTTTTTCATTCATTAAGAGGTCTAGATTCTAGTTTCACTCCTGCCCCTTCCTAGGTGACTCTGGGTAAGTCACTTAATCTTGGGTTCTAAATCTATAAAATCGAGATGTTAATTCTTGTCTTTCCTCTGCCAGACTCATTGTAAAGATAAACTGAGATAATATCTGTGAAAATACTAGAAAACTGTAAAATCTTAAGATAGTCTTAGTATAGAAGTTGTCTGTATTTATCCCAGAAACTGAAGCTATTTGCCAAACTCTGTGCTTGTCATTGAACTTCAGTGAAGTTAATGTTGCAGATAATAGTGCTTTGTTGTATTGACCTTCCAATCTGAACCCTGGAGTGACTTTAGTAATCAATCACCATCAATCAAAAGGTCCATCTAGCAATTAATGCTGTAAAGTCTGGCATAAAAAGTAAATTCTAATATAGTTAAAGAAGATTTTTTTTTACTGTAGTTTGCCTTTTACAGTCATATACCACAAATCATATTTAAGGGCAAAATAGAATCTTGAGCTCCTGGCTCCCACCCTGATTCTTCCTGATTTTGAATTGTCCATGACAGATTCTCTCTCTACAGATGAAGACTGACCTTATAATCCATATAGTAAGGAACTAATAACTACTTGATTAAGTTAATACTATTAATACTTGATAAGTTAATACTATTTTAAGACAACATTGAGAGACTAAGTCATTTTGACTATTATAAATACCCAAATTAACTAAAAGGAAAAATGATGGGAGATGCTATTTGCATCCAGAGAAAAAAGTGATAAATAAAAATATATATAGGATGATTTTATATATATATACATATTTATGTAGAAATATATATGTATATGTAAGTATACATATAAATCTAATGGTAATCATCTCTGGGGAGGGAAGGAAAAAAATAAATTTACATGATAACTTTATTAGATATTTAAAAGGAATAGCAAATTGTATATAATAGATTTGAAATTTCAAGTGCAACCATGTTCTTTTTATTCAACTATGTTATGGAAATGTTTGTTTTATTTCATAAATTAAAATAAATAAAATATTAGAAAAATAAATCAATTGGGGAATTCCATTTCAATTTAAAAATCTTCAATGAACAGGTTTGAGAAAGTGATTCACCATTTGTAAATCAGAGATGAAAGGGTCCTCAGAGATAGCTAAAAGGAGCAAATAGAACATTTATTAGCACTTTGAGGCATACAAAGATTTGCATATACATTATCTCATCTGATCTCACTACAACTCTGGGAATTTGACCCTATTATGATCTCCATTTTACAGATGACAAAACTTAAGGAGACAAAGGTTATGTGACTTGCCCAAGATGAAATATCTGAGACAAGTGTCAAACCCTGGTCAAACTCTTAAGCTTGTTGCCTTTTTTTTGGAGACTATCCAGTCTAATCCTTGCTCAACAGTGAATTCCCCAGGTAACACCCCTAACAAATAATTACCTAGTTTCCATTTAAAGACCGCTAAAGAGAGGCAGCCAGTTCTGTAGATAGCCCATTCCACTTTTAATAGCTCTAAACATTAGAAATGTTTTTATAACCTTCAGCAGAAATCTGTCTCTCTATAATTTCCACTTACTGCTCCTAATTTCTAGAATCAAATGGAACAAGCTTTATCATTTCCATCTCTTTGAATTCCTCCTTTCTTTTAAAGCTCAGGTCAAAAACATTTCTGTTTATATGAGACCTTTATCGATCTTCCCAGTTGCTATTCATAGCTATTCCTATACATTGCTTTGTATTTATTTTGTCTGTATTAATCTCCCTTAATATGATGTAAGTTCCTTAAAGATGAGACTGATTTATTCTCTCCTTCACATTTCCAGACCTTGACACCATGGCACACACACATAAGATGCTTAATAAATGTTGATCAATTGTTTACAAATGACAAATATTGATGATGTCCAGTCTACTCAATATTGTCCAGAGTTGGGCCAGGAGTAAGGGCAGCAGATGGCTGAGGGTCTTCCAACATGACATTGGAGTTACCTTGGTTTATGGTACAAGAGTCCAGGAACAATGAACTGACTGTGATAGAGGTAAGAGTTGGAGATCTGTCTAGTAAAAAGGGGCAAGCAAAACAGAATATGAAAAATAAAGATGTTAAAAATGGAAAACAAAGACATACCCAAAGGAGTAAGGCAGCAAGACAGGAAAATGGGCTGAACAAAAGGAGGAATTCTGGTCAGTTGTGAAGAGTCTGTCAGTGTGTCACAGTCAGTTAATTGGGAGTATCTTCAGGCTTTTAAGACAGACTTGCTTCTCCACCTCCATGATGGGCTGTCATAGGGTAGGAGAGTGTAATATTAAGTACAGAAGATTAAGGACTTAGAGCTCTTCCTTCATATACAACTTATTACCTTGAGGAAGTTACTTCCTTCCATTCCTGGACTGGGTTTTCTCAGCTGCAAAATGACAATGTTGACCTAGATCTCTAAAGGATTTGATGATGGAGAGGGGATGTATTCTGGAGTCAGTTCTAAATGACTCCTCATTATTAAATTCTGAGAATGAACATTTACACCTGAAAATCAGCCATTGTTATAAATTAGAGCTTGATTTATTGTTTTTGACTGTTCTAGACTTGCCTCCTGCCAACAGATGACCTAGTTCCTACCTTCAATGAATCTGATGTGCTTCTCCTAAAAATGACAAAAGTTTCCTATGTGCCAGTTTCCCTGTTCCACACCAGAGACAATCTTATGTCCAGCCAGACATGCTCACTCAGAGTCTTTGGGTTTGTTTTGACTTTTGGAGAGGTCTTGCATTCAACATTTAAGGTAACAGGAAAACTGTTTATATATACATATGTATATATAATATATATATATATATATATTATACATATATATATATTTATATTCATTTTTCTTATCTATCCCTTGAGTCCAGGAATTATATACTGTGGTCAGTAATTAAGTAGAAATGTGAACCAAAAACAAATCAGAAAATTAGGAAACTTTCTGATTAGCTGAGACTGAGACTGAGAATGTAGAAAAATAAATGATTTCCATTGAAAGTACTTAAGTTGGTCAACCCCAAATTAGTGTGGGAGTATTATGGAGAAAATGATACCATTCACTTTTAGTCATGAGAAAACTAGGTGTTCTACATTGAGAGGCAATTATAAGTTATCCCTCAGGAAATTTAAAGATTAGATTAGAAAGCTCAAGTATCATCCAATGTGAGGTTGAGTATTTTGTCTTCATACAGGCTGCCCCCAAATTCTTAGTGCAATTTTAAGCCATTAAAACCTTAATAAGATTAAGACTAAGACTTTGGAGAACAGCCTGCATATGTAAGGGAGACATGGATTTTACCAAAATAGTAAGAATGCTGTCAAGTTCATTCATTAAATCCCTCCTATGTGTAAGTCACTGTGTTAAGTACTGAAAACACAAAGAAAGGCAAAAAAAAAAGTTCCAATTCTTAAGGGGTTCACCAGTTTTGCCATCTTTCCTTTCAGGTTTTGTAGTATCTTCTTGAAATTCAAATGAACTTGCATGTCTGAATGCTAGTTCCTGAAGCAATAAAGACAAATGAAAAGGGGTATGAATCTTTATTTCCTCCCTCAGAAAAGTTCAGCAACAGATTTATGGAAGATTCCTTATGTATATAAGGCAGGGAAGCAGTGAATGCAAATCAAGTAATCTAACCCTGATAGAAGTAAGCTGTAGGAACCTTCAATGGAGAAAGGCACTTTTATAGCTACCAGAGAAAGGAAGGTGTTGATTAGCTCCTAGGCATGCTGACCTGGTAGTTCTAATTTTTAAAGAGATATGAAACTTTCTTAAACAAGCAGAAGCAAGAACCAGAGTTAAGGGAGTGTTAGTTAGCTAACAATAACAACTTCAGCTGATGACAGCTACAGAGAGTAAGGTGCTTCTGAGTGTCAAGCTACTAAACCTCCACCAGTCACCAGTTTAATGTAGGGCAGAGCAGAGAAGCTGAAGGAAGCAAAGATAACAGTCATTAAGACATAGTTACAGGGTGGCTAAGTGGCGCAGTGGATAAAGCACCGGCCCTGGAGTCAGGAGTACCTGAGTTCAAATCTTGCCTCAGACACTTAATAATTACCTAGCTGTGTGGCCTTGGGCAAGCCACTTAATCCCATTTGCCTTGCAAAAAAAAAAAAAAAAAACAACACCTAAAAAAAGACATAGTTAGATGGGGGGGGGAGGGCAGCTAGGTGACACAGTGGATAGAGCATTAGCCCAGGAGACAGGAGGACCTGAGTTCAAGTCTTGTCTCAGACACTTAAATACTTACTTAGCTATGAGACCTTGGGCAAGTTACTTAACCCCATTGCCTTGCAAAAACAAAAGACATAATAATTAGAACTAAGAGGCCTGCAATGTACTGCCATTGGAGGAAAAAAAAAACCATGGAATCTGAATGTATGGTTTTTAAAAACTTCTCTTATGTTTTTCCTTCCTTCCTATCTCATGGTTTTCTTTCTTTCTCCTTTGTTCTAATTTCTCTTACACAAAATGACTAATATGTAAATATGTTAAATACATATGTATAGCACAACTTTTACCAGACTATTTGCCACCATGGGGGGAGGGAAGGGAGATTTATAGAAAAAATGCATAACTCATAACTTTGCAAATGGATGAAAATTGAAAAACTATTATAGCATGTAATTGGAAAACTAAAATAAAATTTCAGTTAAAAAAAGGCATAGAGTCTGAGAGAGATAGGTCTCTAAAGACCTACCCAAAGTCTTCCTTTGCTCAATCTGAATTTTCTCAATATTTGCTCGGGCAGAAGTCCCTAAACCCTTATCCATTGACACATAACTGTGGTACATTATATTATTATATTTCTACTTCTTGTTCTCTCCCTGTTACTGACCTATTCTATCACAATTAAATACTTTGTGATTTGTTTTGTGATTTCTGAATATTCTGTTAGTATAACAAGTCACAAGATTCAAGTCACATATTAACAATGGGAACCCCAGAGTGGAGCATGTATATGCTCCAAAACTTAGAAAATATGCTCTTGGGGTCTGAAGTATCTTACAGTTAAGGTAAGAAAAAAAAATAAGGGAACTAAGCATTAGAATTTGGTACCAAGAAATTATTCAGTTATTGTCTGATTCTTCATGACCCCATTTGGGGTTTTCTTGACAAAGATACTGGAATGGTTTGTCATTTCCTCCTCCAGCTAATTTTACAGATTTGGACATTGAGGAAAATATGGTTAAGTGTCTTGCCCAGGGTCACATAGTTGCAAGTGTCTGAGGCCTGATTTGAACTCAGGAAGATGAGTCCAGGATCTATATTCAATCCACTGTGCTACCTAGCTAGTATTTATAAATAATAATAAATAATAAATAAATAATAGCTAGTATTTATAAAGACCTTTAAGGTTTGCAAAGCATTTCACAAATATTTTATCACTTGATTCTTATAATAATCCTGGGAGGTAGACTCTTTTATTTTTCCAGTGTTAGAAATGAGGAAACTGGGGCAAACAGAAGTTTAAGAATTTCCCCATGGGTCATACATTAATAAGTTTCTGAGGCAGACTTTAAACTTAAGTATTCTGATTTCAGGTCCAATGCTTAATTTATTGCATCACCTAGCAACCACATTTAGGCATGATTTCAATGATAAAAGAAGGGCTTCAGGTCAAGCATTCAACAGTCAAATGAGTTGCACCAAATCCTAAGAACACAGGAACATGGAGATGGATGAGACAGCTGTGTGACTTTGGTCATGTCAATGAATTTCTCTAAGGTTTAGTTTTGCTACCTGTCCATTTAGTGGCTTGGATTAGATGAACTCTAAGATCCCTTACAGCTTTAAGCCTGTAATTCTATAGACATCAATGTCTGGAGTAGAGAACCAGTAATCAGTTACATATAATATATTTGCAGTTTCATGTACAATCATCTTCTTTTGAATCCTGCTGTTTTATGGAAATGTTTTGTTATTTCATAAATTAAAAATAAAACAAAATATTTTTAAAAGTTATTATTTAAAATATAATTTAAAACAATAGTCTTCAAACCCAAGAGAAGATCACGTGTTGAATTCTAAAGAGAACAGGGTCTAGGATATGAACAAAGTCTAATCCCTTCTCCAGTCTGACAAGTGGGTGCCAGTGTATTTGGTGTAAGAATGAGCAATTCAGCACCAGGTACAGGACAGTGGAGAAACAACCTGTAAAAACAGTGCCAGAATGAGCCCGTAAATTCTGACCCATTCAAAGCATTTTATTTATTTATTATTTGCTAATTCATTTTGTTCTTCCTTATTAAATAAAAAAGGCTTGAGATGAGAGTTTTATCCTTTGTATGATGATCTGTTTTTATTGATACATATCAGGTTTATAACTTTTAGAAAAAAATGTTTATTCTTACTGTTCCTCTTCTCCAAAGTGGCCAGTGCTGAGGTCCAGAAAACTGCACTGGTCCAGAAGCCTACACATCCCTAGTCAGGGAGTACAGTACAATGAGCAGTGTAAATGCCACCCATTCAAAGGTAAATTGTGAACCTTAATTATGACATAAGATGTCAGATCTGGAAAGGTTCAGGGTACCAGCTGAAATAAAAGTCCCCCATTTTACTGACAAGAAAACTGAGAACTAGGAAAATTACAAGTTTAAAGCTGGAAAGAATCTTAGAAGTCATCTACTCCATTTTATAAATAGGATCATAGAAACCTCAAGATATTAAGGGTCTTGTCCAAGGTTACACAGATGATAAACTTAAGAGGAGGATTTGGGTAGCTAGGTAGGACAATAGAAAAAGAACCAGATCTGGAGTCAGAAGGACCTGTCCAGTCTCACATACTTAATAGCTATAAGACCCTGGGCAAATCCCTTAACCCTGTTTACCTCAGTTTCTTTACCTGTAAAATGAGCTGGAGAAAGAAATAGCAAACTGATCCAGTGGTTTTTGCCAAGAATATTCCCAAATGGCATCATGAAGAATCAAAAAATGACTGTATCACAGAATTTAAACCCAAAGATCAAGGTCAGCATTCTTTCCACCAAATTCCAGAGCTTTTCAGGTGACACTGAGAACTATCTTCCCTGGCTGATTTTTCAGATAACTGCCAGACTTGCTATATTACCATCTAGCTACTTCCTTATAAGAGTTTATTTGCCTAATTGCCTCCGAGATTAGCAGGAAGAGATTGAAGATGGAACATCAAAGATTGGTCCTCATGGTGAGGATATATATGAGCTGTAAGATTCTAGCATCTGGGGTTTGGGGAAGATTTGATGATCCAGCATCATTGTGGGGAGGGGATAAAGGCAGAGCAAGGACAGCTGTCTAATAGAACCAAGCTGTGGTTTTCCAACACAAGCCACAGAACAGAGGGGAACAGAGGCATTGTCACATGAAGCAGGAAGCTGTTTTATTAATTACCCTCACAGAGTGAGCTGAGGAACAAAGAGACTCATGTGGTTGAGAATGTAAGCACTTAGGTTGCCCAGCAGAATAATATTTCCCTTTCCTGTATGCCCCCCCAAAAGGAGATAAACAGGAAAATAAACAGGAATTTTTTTAAGTGCTGTGAAAGAGTCTCTCTTTTCTCATTTAATAAAATACAACTTTTCTTATTAATATTTGGCTGGACATCATTGTTTCTAACTTGTAATCAATTTCTAGGTGTGTGAGGAAACCTTAGATTTATTTGGAATCGCTTGTCTAGGCCTGCTGCTTTGTAGATCCTATTAACGCCCTCTCATTTTCAGCATATTTTATTTATTGCATTTTGTGAAATGAAATAAAATAAAATAAAAAGTGTGGCATCCTTCTCAGAGTGTCACCCTTTCCCCTGTTTCCTGCATAAAATTTTTTCCTACCACAAGGTCATTGCAAGGAAAGAGGCAGGTTCCATTGTTTCCAGACCCTGATTTCTCCTGTTGAGATTCCTCACACACTTTGACAGGTCAGAATGACTGGTGCTCCTTTTTGTCCATTATCTGAGCTTTGACAAAAATTGAAAAAATTCTGGGATAGACTTCTTTAAGAAAATCTCCATTCAATCCACCGGATGAAATCACTAGGGAGAAATCAAAACTGAGAACGTTGGTATGGCTGATGAAAATGGAATAATATGACAAAGTAGGCAATCAATCAACAAAAATTCATTAAGTGCCTAGAAAGCACCTGGAATAGTCATGTACTAGGAGATGATAAAAAGCCCCCCGAAAGCAAAAAGAGGAAGCAACCCCTATGCTAAAGGAGCTTACATTCTCTCATAAGACATTCAGGTAGGATGGTGGATTTAGAATCATTAGAACAGGAATCAGGACAATCTCATTTTAAATATTGCCTTAGACACTTCCTGGCCAAGTGATTCTCAGGGCCAGTTTCATCGTCTGTAAAATGAGGAGAATAATAATACCCACCTCAAAGGGTTCAGTGAGGATTAGGTGGGTTAATAAATATATATATATATATATATATATATATATATATATATATATATATATATATATGAAGAAGATGATTGAACTAGTCTTTGCATTGTCCTCCCAGCCCATTGAGAGACTAGATTTCCCATAATCGTCTAGACAAAGAAACACAACCTTGCCTTATGCAGTACTCACCAAGGCAAACGGGGTTAAGTGGCTTGCCCAAGGCCACACAGCTAGGTAATTATTAAGTGTCTGAGACCATATGTAAGCTTTTTATTAAGTATTTATTATGGACAAAGTGGTGGAAAAGTATTTTTTGGTTTTTTTTTGTTGTTTTTAGGGGTTTTTTTTGAAAGGCAATGGGGTTAAGTGGCTTGCCCAAGGCCACACAGCTAGGTCATTATTAAATGTTTGAGACCAGATTTGAACTAAGGTACTCCTGACTACAGGGCTGGTGTTCTATTCACTGTGCCACCTAGCTGTCCCAGAAAAGTTATTTTCAATAATTTGAATTAATAGCTATGGATAGAATGATTCACCAGTAGTTAAAGAGAATCTGAAGATCAGGCTCTGGCTTCCTCCAGGGAGCAGGACATTTGTTAATGAAATATATAATATATAAAATAACCATAATTTTAATGGTAATGTACTTACTTACATAGAAGAACAGGGTTCTTTCAGCTTGAGATAGTAGAATGGGAATTTGCCCAGCCTTCCTTGATGAAAGCACCAATCTTCTGTGGGAAAACTGGCCCTTTGCTTGAAAACCCAGAAAGAAAGCCTTAGATTCAAAAGGTAATCGCATAATGATGTCCAGGAGGACAGGTATTGATTGGGAGAATTTGAGATGGGGATGGAGTACAGAGAAGGATGAACAAAAGAATAACTAGGTCTCTTTCAGCTTTAACATTTTATTTCAAAATCTATGAACTGGAGTTTGGCTTCTAATAAATTGAACTGCCTTTATTGGACTCTGGAAGGAAAATTATGATCTGTTTGAGAAAAGCTCTGAGTAACAGAAATATACACAAGGGGAAATGAGCTGAGATTGTAGCAGTCTCTCCAGGTGTTCCAAATTAATGATTTATTTCAAAGAAACCACCAGAGAGTCAAGATATTTGAACTATATTCATTCATTCATTCATTCACACAACAAACTATTAAGTATGTACAAGTCTTTGGATAAGGCAGTTAGAATACAAAGACAAAAATTGCAACAATAATTTAAAGATAATCCTTAGTTTTTCCCCATCACAGAC
The DNA here is from genome assembly GCF_037893015.1 of Macrotis lagotis. Taxonomy (NCBI): domain Eukaryota; kingdom Metazoa; phylum Chordata; class Mammalia; order Peramelemorphia; family Peramelidae; genus Macrotis; species Macrotis lagotis. Next base: position 95,605,313 of record NC_133661.1, read on the forward strand.
AACACAATTGCACATTCCACTTTCAAGGTGAATAGTTTTTGTCTTAGAATTAGGAATAAGCCTATTTTGAGTAGGTATGATCCTTTGTATTTGAAGACTAACAAAATAAAATGCTCCATTGCTGGATTCATGATTCATTGGTTTCCCCAGTATAGGAAAATATTAGAATACATAAAAGACTAAGAAAGTTTGAATAATAAATAAACCAGATATATAAATGTATATATCCATTTTTGTTTTATTTATACATTTATTTATATTTTAGATATAATCATATTATTTATATATGATCTTATATATAAATAAAAATACAAAATAATAAATTGAATAAATAAACATTTATGAAGTGCCTACTATTTGCCAACACAGTGCTAAGGACTGGGGATACAACTAATAAAAACAAAGACAGTCCCTGCCCTCAAGGGGCTCCTGATCTAAAGGAAGAAACATCACATAAAAGGAGTCAGGAAAAGGATATGCCACCACCCCACATCTTGTTCCAAGTGGTTGAATAGGACAACAGATAAAAGTACACTGAACTGAGTCCATTTCCTGCCCTCTATAAAAAAGGCATTGAGAGGAGTGTACTTCTCTATCCTTCAGCCTTCTAAACAGTCTAACCTCATCACCATGCTGCTAATTCAAACTAAGACTCATACCACCTCCTTCAATCTGGTTCCTCTGGAGATGAATTTTTTTTAAGATTTTTGCAAGGCATATGGGGTTAAGTGGCTTGTCCAAGGCCACACGGCTAGGTAATTATTAAGTGTTTGAGACTGGATTTGAACCCAGGTACTCCTGACTCCAAGGTCAGTGCTTTATCCACTATGCCACCTAGCTGCCCCTGGAGATGAATTTTTAAAAATTTTATCATCTTTTACAAACTACCACTTCTTGTAAAAGCACTGTCAAAATGTACTGCCATTTGAATGAACATAACCTTGTACTTAATACTCATTCTGGTCTTCCAACTTTCTCACTTTCTTCTTACTTAAAGGCATCTTCTTACAACCTCTCCTCTTAAGTAATTTTCATGGGCGACACCATTCCACTCCCCTTCAATTGAACAAAAGAATTTCATGTCATTTGGGGAAAAAAATTTTGGCCATGTTTCTGTTTCTCATTCACCTCGAAAGGCTTGATGAAGAAGATGATTGAACTAGTATTTGCATTGTCCTCCTAGCCCATTGAGAGACTAGATTTTCCATAATCGTCTAGACAAAGAAACACAACCTTGCCTTATGCAGTACTCACCAATGGACTTCTCAAAGAATTTGTATTTGGTCCATATGTACAAACTAGACTAATCCAGAAGAATCTGCTGCTTTGATGGCATTCATTGGCATCATAGAACTCATCTTTGCCACTAGAACAAGAGAACTCTGGAGCTCTATCTAAACAAGAGAGACAAGCTTATCTTATACAGTACTCACCAATGAACTTCTCAAAGAATTTGTATTTGGATCATATGTGCATACTAGGCCACCCCAGAGTAAGCTGCTGCTTTGATGGCATTCATTGGCATTATTGAATTCATCTTTACTGCTAGAACAAGAGAACTCCAGAACTCTATTTAGAGATAAGTTTTTATAGAGATTTTTTATAGAGATTTATAGAGAAATTATACTGCTCCTAAGTCCTGAATATTCTCATGAGTACCAACATTTTTACTAGCTGTCCTTCCTATCTTCATCTTCTCACCTCTTGACTTCCTTCAGGCCCCTGCTAAACTATCACCTTCTAATCCTTCCTCAATCTCTTTCATTCTGGCACTTTCTCTGTTAATTACCTTCACTTTATTCAGGAGATAGCTTATTTATATAAGATTGTTTGCATGTTCTCTTCTCCATTACACTGTGAACTCCTTGAGAAGTGGGGCTAAGTAGATAGTAGGTATCCTAGTATTTATTGCCTGACTTGGCAAATTTTCTACTAATCACTGGTTCCAAGGAACTAAATGGATATTTAGTATCTACAAAATTAATAGTGTTTTCCCCATAATCTGCAGCAATATAAGACAGTGTTTAATTGATTCTAACATGATATTTGTGGTCTTTTTGAAAGTCTCAGATTTAATTCTCTATTCATCATTTTTTGCAGTTTGGGAGCTTGTTATCAAAGAACTTTAGTTGATCTAGCAAGATTTATAAGTCTATATTAGTCTTTGTAAATTTCTTATTAAAATCCTAAACTCTAGGAACAAGTCAAAAATCCACACCTCTGCATGGGGCCCTAAGGAGATATCCCATGGAGGTTACACTTGGATCAGCAGAGTCCCAGGGGGCCAGCAAGAAGAGTGCAAAGAACAAAGGCCAGGGCCAGCATACCCTAGTACTTTTTTTAAAAAAGGAAAAATCATACAAATAGTGAATCTTTCTTTTTTTCAAAGGATAGGAAGGAAGAGTGATGCAAAACTGACTTTTTTTCCCAACTTATTCCTGAGAGCATATAAGGATCAATTAGGTAAAATACAAATCTGTTTAGCTATTAGAGCCCAAGAGATCTCACAATTGTGAGATGATGTAATAGCCACAATTAGTTGTGGTTAATTCCATTTACAAATTGATATTTGTACTAGATGAGAGCTCATTTCTTTTGAGTTTCTTGGTGATGAGGGAAAGGAGAATAACTACTGATTTGAGAAAAGCAGAATACTTGCTTGGGTTTTTTAGCAGGTTTTTACATTTTGGAACATATCTCTAATTATGTGAGATGCTTATCATGTTCACATATTAATTCCCTAAACCTTACCCTGCAGGCCAACTGGCCTGACCAGCAAGCTCCTTACCTTGTCAACTATTTAAAGAAAGGCTTAATTAACCATGCTTCACTTTACTTTCCCACTATCTTTCTATCAGCTACCCTGCTATGCCCATATGGTCCACTCCCTTTCTCCCTATCCTCTCCTCTGCCCTTTCAGTTCCGGAATCACAATCAAATCATTTCTGCCATTGGAAAAAGTATGAGGCAGTGGGTAGCACAGTGTATAAAGCTCTGGATCTGGAGTCAGGAAATCTGAGCTCAAATCCATTCACAGATCTTCAATAGATATGTTGACTTAACCTGTCTGCCTTGGTTTTTTTCATCTGTCAAAGGAAATCAAAAACAGTAGCCACTCAAGGTTTTTGTGTGGATAAAATGAGACATTTGTAAATCTTAAAGTATTATAAAGAAGCATATTGGTTTTGTTATTATTAGTTGGTACAATGGATAGAACTCTGAACCCAGTCACAAAGATCTGAGTACAAAGTCAACCTTAGATATTAACAAGCTATATGACTCTAAGCAAGTCACTTAACTTCTGACTGCCTCAACTATAAAATGGGAATAATAAAAATAGGAACCTCCCAGGGTTTTTGTGAGGATCTAATAAGCTATTTATAAAGTACTTGCATAGTGCTTAACAGTAGGCATTAGATAAATATTATTATAATTACTATTATTATTATCCACTCTCCTAAGTCTTCATTCTTACATAGCCCAGTAACTTTCTAAATTGGGTATCTTTACCTGATTATAACTTTTCTATATTTGCTCTGTCCTCTTGGATTGTAAACTCCTTGAAAGCTGTCTTTGGTTTTTTTATTTGTTTTCCAAGAACTTAAAATATAGTGCTTAGTACATAGCAAGTCCTTGCAAAAATTATTTTAATTCATTCTCTCATTCCCTGTAGAAATATATCTGAAAATCAGAGACATCTACCCTACTGAGGAATAGATTTATCTGGCACTTTCAGTCTTAATGTTTGCAGATCTCCATCTGTTTCATCGTTCACCATGGTAGGGGATGTGTGGGTTAGAAAGTCTGTGCTTGTTTTGATTTTTAAAGAGAAATAGACAGGCTTCAGGGGAAAGGGGACCTGGCAGGGAAATATTGGCAGCCCACACAATCCCTCCTTCAAAAGAAGCACCTATAATGTTGATGACCCCATATAAGGACAATTCAAAATGTATTTCAAGGATATTTGTAAGGGAGAATTAGGAAAATCTAGGGTTTGGATGCAGAAGACTCTGGCAAACTTTGCTTGGGGATCTTTAAATTCAGGGCTCCTCTAAAGGGAGATGCTCTGTGGTTGTGTGACTTGTATCCAGAGACGTGCAGGTAAAACCAACTCTGAGAAGTAGGGGAGATATACACACTTTTTATGGCACATTTTAAAATTTAATCTGCATTCTTAACATTTTCTCCATCACTTTCTTAAGTCTAGACCATCAACAAAATAAAAAAAATCAAGCTCTGATTTAGAGCATCTGCCAATTTCCAAAGTGTAAATGCTCACGCTGAACATTTAACAGTCAGACTGATCTGGCTCCAGCACCGACATCCCTCCCCCTACGCCCCCTTCAAACCTTATGTCCCAGAGAGAAAAAGGGATGCCTTCTGCTGAGCAGTCCCCACTTAAAAGGCCTGCTATTGATGCTAGCTTGCCCACCTCTCTAGAGAATGTTAATAGAAATTCTACACACTCCAGGACTGCTGACTCCTTGCTGATCCTCTGCTAAGAGCAAAGGAGACAACGGTCTACAGAGAGAGAGAGAGAGAGAGAGAGAGAGAGAGAGAGAGAGAGAGAGAGAGAGAGAAGAAAGAAAGAAAGAAAGAAAGAAAGAAAGAAAGAAAGAAAGAAAGAAAGAAAGAAAGAAAGAAAGAAAGAAAGAAAGAAAAGGGCAAGCTGAGCAGCTTTTCTCTGTCCTTGAACAAATGACCCAGGGAAACCAACACCAGGCCAGTGTGGGGCAATCTGAAATAGATACTTTGGGTTTTCTTTTCTTAACTTCTACTTCATCAGACAACTCTATTTACAATGCAGATATCTTCAAGAGAAGCTCAGTGACAGATAGGGCATCTCCAATCAATTTTAGCTTTTAAATATCCATTTGGCACCTAGAAAAGTGTGGAAGGAAGGTGGGGAGGGGGACTCCTAAATCTGGAATCAGCTAGGAAGAGTTGAACACTTCATTACTATTACCATTATCACTGTTATTAGTATAATTAATGATGATGAAAATGTCAATGATAACCTTGATGGAGAAAGTGCATTATTGATTACAAAGTACTTTATACATATTATCTTATTCTATTTTTAACATAATCCTTGCTAGAGGAAAAAAAGCACTGAATTTTTTGGTCCACAGTCTTGGGTTTCAGTCCAAATTGTGTGACCTTGACCAAATCACTTTACTCCTTATTTAAGTTTTTTCTTCCTTTCTATTTGTTTGTCTGTTTGTTTTATGTATTTATTGGGTTTTTGCAAGGCAATGGGGTTAAGTGACTTGCCCAAGATCATACAGCTAGGTAATTATTAAGTGACTGAGACTGAATTTGAACTCAGGTTCTCCTGACTCCACTGCACCACCTAGCTGCCCTCTTGGATATAGGATACAGGTAGAGATGAATCTTTGATAGATTTTGCTTAGGGAGTCAAGACTTGAAACTCAGAAAACCTTTGAAGGGAGATGCTTTCTGGTTCTATGAATTCCAGTAAAAGCATATGACTCTCATTTTGTGTCCAGGGATATACTGAGATAAATGTTTAACAACTAGCTCTTGGGGAAGATATATGTGTATATATCTATCAATATCTATATCTATCTATCTATCTACTTTTTATGACACACTTTTCAGTTTAAACTGCAAAGAAGTATTGCAAGGTTCTGCCAAGTCAGCTAGCATATATTTATTAAATACCTCCGATGTCCCAATCACTGTGCTAAGTACTAACGATATGAAGGAAGGGAAAAAACAACCATGTTCTCAAGGAGCCGTGTGTGTGTGTGTGTGTGTGTGTGTGTGTGTGTGTGTGTGTGTGTGTGTGTGTAACTTGTAAGCAAACTATATACAAACAAGAGATATGTATAGGATGAATTGGGAACAGTCTCAGGAGGAAGGCTTAAGGAGGACTAGGAAAGGGCTCTTGTGGAAGTAGGAATTTTTAGCTGGGATTTGAAGAAGGTCAAATAAACCAAAAGGCAGAGATGAAGAAGAGAATTCTAGACATTGTGGACAGCCAGTAAAAATGTTCAGAGTTGGGAAATCGTCTTGTTCAAGGTACAGCAAAGAGACCTTGGATGGAAGAGCATGTGCTGGTGAAAGGTAGGAAAGAACCTACCTTACAGGATAGAAAGGGCTTTAGAAGTCAAACAGAGGATTTTTATTTGAGCTTGAAGCTGTTGGAGTTTATTGATTGATGGCAATGGGGAGGGTGTAATGTGGTAGTACTCTAAAAAGATCAATTTGTTGGTTGAGTGGAGGACCTAGCAGAGTGAAAAAAAGACATGTGGCAGGAAAACTACTCAGTAGGCTATGCAACAGACTCTGTGGAAGGTAATGGGAGTTTGAATCAGAGTGATTACAGTGTGAAAAGAGAAAATGGGATTTATAAGAGAGATGTTATGAAGGTAGAAATGACAGGACTTGACAAACAGATTGGATAAGGGGAATGAGAGTGAGGAGAAGATAATAATTAATAATAACATAGGTTATATTCATATAGTACTTTGTTTATGTCAGACACTGTTCTAAATACCTTACAATTATTATTTTGTTGATCCTCACAACAGTCCTGGGAGATAGGTTCCTCATTTTACAAATGGGGAAAGTGAGACCCAGAGAGATTAATTAGCTTATCCAGGGTCACACAACTAGCAAGTATCTGAGGCTGGATTTGAATTCAAATCTTCCTGAATTCAGATTGAGTAATCTCTACCTAGCTCCCCATGTGAAAGGGTAATACCTAGATTGAGAGCTTGGGTAACCTAAAGAATGTGGGTACCTTCAACTGTAATAGGGACTATAAGTAGATCAGGAGAGTTATCTAATGCACAGAAGGAGCTATGAGAAATCAAATTGTGTACAAGTTGAAGAGCAAAGAAGGGATAGGGCTGCTGTTCAAGGTGGATGGGGATACAGGCTGTGTATGCAGAAGGCAGAACTATCCAATTCATATTGGAGAACATGATCTGCAAGGAAGAATAAACTTTGAACTGGAAAGAAGAGAACAATGACAGTTAATAAGGAGATGAAACCCAAAATAAGAGAGGATATTAAAAGAGTAACTAGTCATCTCTGAGAGTTCAAGGAAAGGCAATATGACACACTGGCAAGAGTGATAGACATGAATTTAAGAAAGGCATAAGTACAGATCCCATCTCTCTCTCTCTCTCTCTGTCTCTCTCTCTCTCTCTCTCTCTCTCACACACACACACACACACACACATATGACATTGGGGAAAGAAATTCAATTTCTTTGAATCTGTTTCCTCATCTGTCAATACCTTGGTAGATCTGTGATTCACTTGCCATCAGTACTCTTCCAAAGATGAGAATTGAAGTCCATTCATTCTCCCATGCTGTACAACTTTTATCCAAGGCCTCCTGCAAATTCTCTATAGTACATCTGCCCAACATCCTGTTGATCTTCTTCTAGGTCTCAATATTGAATGGAAAACAATGAAGCCCTTGGAGTTCCCATAAGTCCTTTATCATTTATGCAGCATAACTGACCCATTTTCAAAATGCTGTTTATCTTGTGTAATTGTTGTTGGCTAATGTGTTAAAGACTCCTCATTCTTACCATGAACCCCTCTATTACCCTTGCAATGAAATTCAACTTAAAATTCTTTGGAAACTATAGTATTCTCTTATTTGTTGCTAATTGACCTCAACAGAAGAATAGCAATGAGAAAAAGAAGGGCCTTTATTTCAGGGAGATGTTTAAGGTCATTAAAAGCATTAAACAATTTTCCAAAGATAATCAGCCTGCTATCTTATTCTTTCTTGTTGTCGTATCAAGTTTATTGCTCTTGCTTAAGATTTGTTCATGATATATGCTCTGATGGATTCCATCAACCTTCCAACTCCATAACATTTGTTTTTCTTGTTTAAATAATTAGTCCGGACTCTTGGAAGATTATTGGTCTTATTTAAGAGGCTCTGCAATGGTTTAGATTTGCTGTAATCAGCAACTGTGTCGTTTGCAAATAGGAGTACCAGGAGGAGCTTTTCTATATGGAATCTCTCTTTCAATTCAATTACAAGGGTAGTCACTTTTCTATAATGATAATGTTTCATTCTTAAAAGATGAAACTATCTGCCTTGATTCTTTCTGTGGGATTCCCATCTTCCTTTACAAGTGATTTTCCACGCTAGAGAAACCTCTCCCCTGAAATCTTCTCTCCTGACCTATAACTCAGCTTTCTCATTGATCACACCGAGAAGGTTAGCCATGTTCCTTCACTCCTTGACTGATTTCCTCTCCAGACAGATCCACATTCTACCAACCACTTCCCGTCCTAGAGAATCCTCCAACCTAAGGTCCTGTTCTCTTGATTGGTGACTCCTTTACTTTGCATTTTAATTTATATTTATCTTATATTTACCTATAATTGTACATGTAGATATTGGTATTCTATTATAATGTAAACATCTTGAGGGTAAGGAATATTTTGCTTTTGTCTTTCAGTAATGTAATTGTGTGAAAGAGACTACCTAAAATGGTTTTACCCAATTGAAAAAGTTGGGAAACTTGAATTTGGGAAAAAAATAATCTGCCACATGTATCAACATTCTGTGTTGGTCTTCCATGTGGTTCTAAAGCAAATTTTTTTCATTGTTTATGTAGTCAGAACTCTCTGTATCTTTCAATTATCTGAACACAGCCTAGATTTTTTCCTGCATTACCATTCAATGGTAATGAGTTCAATTACCTGCAGAAGCTGATACTAAGTGAGGAAGGAGGTCTTGGGGCCATCTTTCCCTTCCTTTGGCCATACATATATCCCTGAGACTCTGAGGACAGTCTGACTCAAAACCTCTAGCCATAAGGAGTTCAGGAGCCAGTCTGGCAGGGAAGTCTTCTAGTCTTCTACTTGAACTTGGTGGAACTAATCCTATGTAGAAATTATGGGTTAAACTGTGGGCCTAATCCCTCCCCTCCCCAGAGGAAAAAGTGGCATAGGGAGGATTATACCTCTAGGATATTGAAGAAAATATCTATGTCTACTCTTAACTTTCATCATTGCAGTAGATATCTTTTTTATAAAAGCTAATCAAAAATAAAATAGTTACATAGAAATGGAATGCTAGTCACTGAACCCTTAAAAGGGTAGAATACACTGGCTAAAGTCAGTGGCAGAGAAAAGAGAGACTATTAGAGAATGGGAAAGGAAGAAAACAGAGGTAAAATGTAATGAACTTGCCCCTCATGGGGCCAGAGCAGCCATGATACTTTTGTATCTTCAGAATCTTAGCTCAGTTCTGGAACACAGTAGGAACTTAGTAAATGCATATTGATTGATTCTGTTCATATTTATTACTGAATAGGAGATTTATTACATTTTTGATTTAACCATATGCTTTTGACCAAACTGTTGGTTAGATTCAGAATTTGCAAATATTGGCAAACTTCACATTAACTTGATATAACTATAGTTTATTGAGTGATATACAAATTTCTTTTTATTATATGTAGAAATAATTTTTAACATTCCTTTTTGTAAAGTTTTCTCCCTCCCCTCACCCTAGGATAGCAAGTAATTTGATATAGGTTATAGATATACAATCATGTTATACATTTTTCTTTATATTAGTCACACTGAAAGAAAAGAGATATATAAATTTCATGGACACAGACAGATCACATATTAGATGATGAGGACACTGATCTTTGGTCTGGTCTACCTCACTGATCTCCTTCTAATCTGATCTGGGAAAAGGAGGCTTCATGAAGAACTGCTCCCATACAGTCAACTCCATTTAGTCAAAAATACTGCCAAATACCAGGTGGCTTGCAGATTCTAGAGGCTGTGAAATTTTACCCAGGTTGCTAAAAATGTCTGACAAATGGACTGGTTCTAAGTAGGGCAGATAAGATTGAACTTAAAGGTTGCTAGAATTCCCTTGAAGTTAGAAGCTAGACTCATCAATAGTTATCAGTGGCTTTAGCTCTCACTGCACGCCTATCTTCCTCTACACAAACGGAGCCTGGTCTAATTGTTCTCCAGCAGGATATGTTGACTCGTATAAACAGCTTCAAGGTTCATGTGGAGAACATTACATGAAAATGGAAAAGCAATCTGAGAGGCAGCTCTAGCCTCTCTTTGAAATTCATTTATGATGAATTAGAATTCATAGACACAACATGTTGTCTTATATAGGCCATTCCTAAGATAGAAGTCATACTTTTGTCCACATAAGAAAAACTGTTTTCACAGCTTGGATGAGAATTTAGGACTCTCTCAAGATTGTGTGAACAGAAAAATCATTGTCAGAAAAAGAGATTCTAAATATCTATCCATGTTTTTGTACAGAAAATCAAAATTATTTACATACAGAAATCAGGATGCATTTTTTCTTGAGTTTTTCTGGTACAACCCATTACCATTGTTATTAAATTCTGATCCTAATTTCATGGGTTAAAGGGAAAAAAAGGAAGGAAGGAAATAAGGAAGGAAGGGAGGGAAGGAAGGAGGGAGGAAGAAGGAGGAATGGAGGGAGGGAGGGAGGGAGGAAAAGGAGGAGGGAAGGGAGGAAGAAGGAATTTCTTTATGTGGAAATGGACTCTTAATGAGGAGAAGGGAGAAATTTCTTTATAACAAAATGGAATCTTAATGAGCATATATGCCTATATCATCAACAAGGACAGAAAGCCGAACTTGAAGCAATGTATCAAAATTGCAGAGGTCACTTTAGACTTAATAATCCCTTAATAACTCAAGGACCTAATAATTAGAATGGATTGCTTTAAGAAGCTGTGATCTCTTCCTCACAGGAGGTTTACAACAGCTTGTTGCATTGGGAATTATTTTCTCTGATACAGTTTGAACCAGATAATTACTAAAAATTCCTTCCAACTCTGAAAATTCTGTGATTCTGTGATAGCATCTTTAATTAATCTGTTTACATGAAGTGATTTAATTCTGGTGTTTAGCTCTGAGTTCATATTGACATTTTCCTGCAAATAGCTAAATGGTGATAATCTTATTTTCAGAAACAGATAGATTATCCTCATTAGACTTTTATTAGAAACCTAAAGATATGTCAGAATAAGCAAATAATCCATAAAGGTGACTATATCAGTGGAACCCAGAACTTTTTTTCCCCTAGGAAAAGCATTTAGTGGGAAAAGCACAGAACTTCTTTTGAGACTCTGTTTTTTTCTGATTGCAGTGCATTATTAATTCTAGGAAACTTTCTTGAATTATTCTTCAGATCCTTTCCCTTAACATTGCCCTCTTAGAAAGAATTTGAAAGGTTCATAAGAAATGAGAGATAATTAAAAATCTTCTAAATGTAAAGAACTATGTAAATGTAAGCTATGTTTTTATTAAGTGTATAGTTTAGGTCACACTAGACTTTAAGAGAATCATGTCTTTTTCATCTTGATCACCTTCATATATGGACTTGTGTTTTGTATTTGGTAGGCATCTAATGAATGTACAGATGTAATGACATTATTATTATGGTTGAATAAGGTTATTCAGATAGCACTGTCTGCTAAATTCACATTACTTCAAACTTTGAAGAACTGTGTCTTATCATCCATCAAGGGAGCTCCATTTACCAATGTTAGTTACAACCTCTCTGAACTTTGTAAAATTTTCAGATATTTCTGTGGGCAGAACATTTTCTGTTCTGAGGAAAACTCGGTGACAAGCTTCTTCAAATTAATTCAGGTAGGTCCTCATATAATAAACATACACAATTTTGCCCTCCTCATCATGACTTTCTCAATCACGGTTTTACCACATCATGGGTCAGCATAAGAAATTAAAAGGGAATTTTGGGGGCTTTCCAAAAGCTGCAAACAATAGGAAGAGGCCAGCAGATTACAGAAAAAGTTTAGAAACTCAGAAATGCATAAAGTGTATATATAGTATTATATAATGTCACCATATTTTATAATTTAATAGCATGATAATTCAGACTTCTTCTCTGGCATGAAGGGAGAGCCAAAATTTTTTACGTGGATTTTCCAGATGATTGGGCAAATCTGTAGCACCCCTAACTCTGGTACTGTAAAAGGGATAACTGTCTTTCATCAACAGTTATATACTTTTGCAGCTTAGGAGGATCTATCAGGGTTCAACTTCAATGGCATAACTTTTGAGAATGAATAAATGAATGAATAAAAAAGTACTTATTAAATACCCAATCTGTGTTGGGTCTTGCTCTAGGTAATGGGTTTACAAATATAAAAGTGAAACAGTCCTTTCACTCAAGAAACTTGCTTTCTAATAGGAAGAGTCAACACATATAATAGAATAGTGGGGTAGAGAATGGTGTTTGGGTCTCAGAGTCACAGGGGAGGGATGATAGTCCATAGAACAGTGAATTACCTTGCTCTTTCCAAAAATAATCCTAGTATTGATTTAATTACTATTTCTAAAACAAAAGCTGATAAAATGGAGGTTTTTTGAGGATTCAAGAGAATTATGCACATAATAATTCAGAGGATTGATGGATCAAAAATAAACAAAATCACAAACCAGATATTTATAGTGGATTGAGTGAACAGGCAGCTAGGTCAGGGTAGAGGGCCAGACCTGGAAGCAGGAAGATTCCTCTTCAAGAGTTCAAAGCAATTACCAGTTGTGTGACCCTGGACAAGTCACTTAAACTCTTTTTTTTTAGGTTTTTGCAAGGCAAAGGGGGGTTAAGTGGCTTGCCCAAGGCCACACAGCCAGGTAATTATTAAGTGTCTGAGGTCAGATTTGAACCCAGGTATTCCTGACTCCAAGGCCGGTGCTTTATCCACTATGCCACCTAGCCACCCCACTTAAATTCTTTTGCCTCAATTTTTTCATCTATAAAATAAGCTGGAGAAATAAATGACAAACTACTGAAATATCTTTGCTAAGAAAAGCCCCAATAGGGTCACAAGGAGGCTCAGAACAACACTGAACAACTCTAAACAAAAACAAAAGGTGAATAGACCCTATCCCAACAGCCCTGTGGTGAAATGCTAGAATTGAGGTATAAATCCCTTGGAGAAGGGAGGTTAATGTCCCTGGAGGTCCATTCAAGAAAGAAAGGTGAGGGGTGGCTAGAGTGTTGGCCGTGGAATCAGGAGTAACTGAGTTCAAATATGGCTTCAGACACTTAATAATTACCTAGCTGTGTGGCCTTGGGCAAGCCACTTAAGCCCATTCATTGCCTTGCAAAAAAAGTAAAAACAAAAACAAAAAAACAAACAAACCTAAAAAAAAAAAGAAAGAAAGGAAAGGCAGTGGCAGAAGGACAGATGGTGAGAGAGCTGGGATGTAAGAGCACTAACAATCTCCATGTTTCAAAAAGACCTAGTTTAATCCAGGGAAACCTGATCCCAGGGGAATCTTGTTTTTCTTTCTGGCTCAGCCAACACCCTAGCGTAATTTCAAACAAATCTCTAATACAAAGCCTAGGTAGCATTCCTGATTAAGTTCTCTCCAAAATATGGTTAAAAAAAATATCATCTTAAAAATGTACTCAGTGTATACAGGCTTCAGGGAAAGAACAGTTATTTATTTTTCCTACTACAGAAACTGCATAAATTGCAAAAACCTCATCGACATGCATCAATGAAAGCAGAAAACATGAAACGTCTCCAATAGCTCATTACACACACCAAGCAGGTAGCTGTTATTCATCTTAGAACTGTACTGTCAGAACAATTTGCAAGGTTCCCATTCCCTGCTCAGCCAGGGCATGGTTTTCTTTAGTCATAACCTGATAGATCTAGAGAAGTAAGAAATCCTAGAACTCATTTTGTAGATAAGGGTTGAATGACAAGCTCAAGATCACGCAGAAACTGAGGTAGGATTTGAACTCAGATCTTCCTAACACCAAGTCTAATAGAGTCTATTATTCAACACTGACCTTCATATTCAAGACAGTTCTGACTCTGAGATTCCTCCCTTGCAATATATAGCACACTAGTCTAAAAACTTCTTCTCTGTGATCAGCTGATGCCTGATAATGAAACTTAGGGACCTCCAACCCACAAGGTGGAAATATCTATTTCTCAGAATTTGTAGTTTTGACCTATGGTGTGAAAAGGAGATAAATATAGAAGAGGGAGGCCAGGTGTGGTTACAGGACTACCTAGACAAGCACATAATCCCACTGCTGTTTGCTAGGGTAAAGTCATTTCTATAGTTGGGAGTAGGGGTAGGGAAGAACAAGTTTTCAATCACTTTTGTTTTCCACTATAGTCATTGGGACTGATCAGGAGTTCTCTGTTATCCCAGAAAGGCACATGCCCCTTATCAAGGAGCCAGAATATATGTCCACCTTCATGACAGGTGTCCCATGCTAGTGGATCCAGTACAATGGTCCAATGAAAGAGGTCTGGCCTTGGAGACTGGAAGACCTGTCTTTAGACACGCTAGCTCTGTGACCGTAGGCAAGTCCCTTAACTTCAATATACCTCATGTTCTTTAACTATAAAATAGAAATAAGAAGAATATCTGCTTTCCAAGGTTCTTGTGATGTTTGTAAGGGATAATTGTAAATCATAGTAGCAAAATATCTAGCACATTGTAGGTTCTTAATATTTCCTACTTCCCTGCTCTTTTTTTCTTTCTTTCTCCCCACCCCCACCCTGATATCCAGACATATATACTATATATAATACATATATATGCACATATACATATATTATGTATATGACTTTTCTTGATTCCTTCACATACTATACTATCTCCCCTCCCCTAAAACTACCTTGTATTTACTTAGACTAAATTTTTAATATGTATTTATTTATTTGATTAAATATTTATCAATTACATGTAAAAATTTAACATTCATGTTTTAAAATTTTGAGTTCCAAATTCCCTCCTTCAACTCTCCCTCTCCTCTTAAGAAGACAAGAAATATAGCAATTATGCATGTGAAGTCATGCAAAACTTTTTCCATATTAGATATGATGCAAAAGAAAGCAGAGAAAAAATAAAGTAAAAAAATAGATATGTTTCGATCTACATTCAGAGTTCATTAGTTCTCTCTTGAAGTGATTAACATTTTTCATTATGGGTCCTCTGGAATTGTCTTGGATCATTGACTTGATTAGTGTAGCTATGTTTGACCATGTATTGTATCTTATATTCATACTTGTTTGTATATGTTGTTTCCTCAGTTAAAAGTAAGCTTCCTTGAGGGCAGGAATTACTTCCTCTTGTGCTTTTTATTCCCAGGGTTTCACATGGGAGGAATACCTTGTATGTATTACATAAATTCTTGTTAATTGATTGCTTAATTAACTGATTCTATGAGCACTCAAAAGGGGGGGGGATAGCAAATTCACCAATCAGGAAAGCATTACATTATGGATCTTGCTGTTTGTCTTTTCCTTTAATTAATTTCCTTTAATTAATACTGGTTTTACCTTTACTATTAGTACCCACAGATAAATATGGTAATTTGATAATGTGAATGGCAAAGAATGTTTGATTTTCATACATGTCACAGAAGGGGCACTGGCTTAGTCACTGCTTTGCTTGACTGGCAATAATAATCAAAACATAAGAAGTTTGCAGATGCTAACCATTTGTCCCTGACAAATTATTATTAGCAGAACCCTGATTCTTGCATTTACTAATCATACAGTTTAGGAGAATAAAAAAATAAAATATATCAAAGAAATGACCCTGTTCATAGCCAACAAAGTCACTGAGGAAGATAAGGGGAAACTCAATGTTTGAACAGTTTAGGGCCAAGTTTAGCTTTTTTTTTTCTGCCAACAGATTTTGCTCTTAATTAGATTAGTCAACTGAGTAGTTTATATTTCTTCCTCCTTTTCTAAGGTGGCTAAGCTCTGGAGGGGGCTTACAGACTGGCACAGAGCAGAACTGCCTTCACACCCTCTAATGTTGCCTTAGAAGCCTGTTTGTGACCTTGTGTTTTTGTTTCTTATCTATTCTCCACCCCCAAATTGCTCAAGGGAACCAAGGGAGAGTGTGTGTGTGTCTGTGTGTGTGTCTGCCTGTGTCTGTGTGTGTTGTTGTATAGTGTTTGTGTGTTGTTGTGTAGTATTTATAGGAAATACAGATTATAGATATTTTGTGTTTCCTTTACTGAAGATTATTTCTATATGGTACAAACTGTTGTCAGGCTATGTTTAAAGCTAGTTAGTCCTAGATTAGCATCTCAGAAGTCAATTAACAAAGCAGTTTCTTCCACTGATTTGTATTTATATATTATTAATAAACTACAAGACCTCCTTGCGTGGTAAATAACCTAAATTACTTTTTTTTTTGGTTTTGGTTAATGGCCCTAAACATTTATCTCACAAAGAGATGACTATAAAAGCATACAAAATGCTATATGTATCTTAGCAGAGAAATCAAACAGTGTCTGTTCTGATAAATATTGATGTTAGCTTATCTGAATTCCCCATACCTGGCAGGTTGCCAGACTCTTCTTCTCCTTTCTATTCCCACCAGAATACACTTGGATGTTGCTTCCTGTGCAAGGAAGAGATAGAGAGGCATCATTTCCTAGGGCTGGTTTCTTGATCAAGTGAGAAGCAGGATAGCATGGTGGATAACATGTTCCATTCAGGAAAAATTTGATTTGAATCTCACGTTAGATATTTCCTGGCAGTGTGGCTCTGAGCGAGTACCCTGCTTTCCTTGTCATTCTTTCTAACATAGGCTGAAGAAGAGTTGAGAAAATATACCTCCTTCCCATTTTTTTGTAAGATATGGTTGATAGGTTGGTTGATTTTATTGTGCTGCTTCTTTTATTACAAGGGATGGCTCAGTGGATAGATGAGAAAATTATTCATATATGAAAATGATTAAGAATATACATCCATAAAATTAGGTTTTTTAAAAAGAAAATGCTCTTCTTCCATCGAGATCAACTAATTGAATACAAGCCCTTATAAACTTATGACAATTAGCGAATTGCTTCTACCCATTCTTGCACTTAGAACAAAGAAAGAGGAAAAAAAAGAAATGACTCATTTTGGAGTTAGTGTGATAACTATCTCAATTTACCATCTTCTACTTGGAATTTGTATTCCTTTCATAACTGTCACAGAACCACAGTTTCACAGGTGGAAGGGACTTCAGAAGCCACTCAATTCAACCTATACCTGTAAAAGAGTCTCTCAACTGGGCAATCATTCAGCTTTTGCTTGAAGATCTCCTATGAGGCAGCATTCACTACCTTCCAAGGTACTCCAGTCTGCTTTCAGATAGATCCATATGTGAGCAATTTTTCTAGATATCTGGTTTTCATTTGCCTCTGAAATTTCCAGTATTCCAAGTTCTGGTACCAAATAGAACAAGTCTAAACTCTCTTCTTGGTTAACAACTTTTCATATACTTAAAGATAGCTATCATGTCTCCCTCAAGCCTTCTCTTCTCCAGGCTAAACATTCCCTTGAGTCCTGGGGAAGAGAAAGATGCCAGCTGCCCTCCCTGCTAACCTCCCAGTGCTCATGTCAATGTGATGAAAGCATATACATAAGATGGGCCAAGGCAGCCAGGGTTCCCAGCTATTAAATTCACACTCTATGTGGGATTGTTGGTAGCCCCTGTTGCCCTTATGTGGAGTACAAAAGGACTACCTTTTTCCACCTCTTGCTTAAATCTTATCTTGTCATCCAGAGTATTGCTTTGAAGAGGATACAGGCCAGGAGCTGCCTCTTCCTTTACCAAGAATGATACTTTGCTGACATCATCAACCCTACTGACATACATGGCTAGAACAATGCCCCTTACTCCTGCCCGCCCCTAGTTCGTGTATGGTCCAAGGGGCAAGTGGAGAATATCTGGGAATGCTGGAGAGAATAGAAGAGATGAGTGTCATTAGGAGAGTTCTCTTTCTCTGGCTTTCCTCCATTGTAATATTGTGCTTCAATTTTTTTTTGAGGTTGTTTCAAGCTGGGTATCATACTGCATGTAAGCAGATTAAAATTTTCTGGAAATCCAGTTTCTCTGTTTTGTAGTTTATGATCAGTTTGAAGTAATATTTCACCAAACAAAATCAATAGTAAAATTCCATGTATTTTAATAGGCCTTTAACTAACAATAACAGGCAAAAACAGATAAACCCCTAACACCTTGCAGAATGTTTTTTAATTTTTTAATGACTCCAAACATTTTCCCCCAATTACATGCAAATATAGTTGTCAACATTTATCCTTTTGCAAGTTTTTAAGATCCACATTTTTCTGTCTCCCTCCCTTCAAACTCCCCTCCCCATGGCAGCAAACAATGGATATATGTTGTATATTACAATCATGTTTAACATATTTCCATATTAGTCATGTTGTGAAAAAAGAATTAGAACTAAGGGGAAAAACATGAGAAAGAAATTAAAAACATAAATGAAGTTTGGGGCAGCTAGGTGGCATAGTGGATAAAGCACCGGCCCTGGAGTCAGGAGTACCTGGGTTCAAATCCAGTCTCAGACACTTAATAATTACCTAGTTGTGTGGCCTTGGGCAAGCCACTTAACCCCGTTTGCCGTGCAAAAACCTAAAAAAAAACCCCAAAAACATAAATGAAGTTTTAAAAAGTGAACAAAGTACATTTTACTCTACATTCAAAATCTACAGTTTTTCCTCTAGATGTGGATGATGTTTTCCTTAAAAGGTCTCTCACGATTGTTCTTGATCACTGAACTGCTGAGGGGCATTGATCATATCACAATGTTGTTAGTGTGTTCTGTTCTCCTGGTGCAGAATGTTTTTCTTAGCAAAAGTTTGGGGGTTGAAATAAGCTGAATACCATAATAATGACAAAATACATGAGGTATTTTAGGGAAGAGATGACAATAGATAAAAATCAATGGTGATTTTATTTTAATACATAAATTTCAGGTTAAAAATAGAGTTGGTATAGGTATTTTTCTTTTATCTTTTCTTCCTCTCTGAAGCAACATATTTTTGTGCCTGAGAAGAGTATTTGGAGAAATGAGCAAGGGAATATGAGAGAATCAAGGACACTTGAATATTGTCCAGAAAGATTTGAAAAGAGTTGGACTATTTATGTCTCCTGCTCAAGCTATATTTATATATACCAGCTACCTTCAGCCAACTAAATATAATCCTTAAATTGCCTCACATCATCTAATGAAGCAAGTAGATATTGAACAAAATATATATATATATATATGTTTATATACATAGACATAAATATGAGTGTTTACATATGTATGCATATATAACAAAAATATGAGGAATAAAGAATATTTTGAATCATTGTTGTTAGTAATGGTATTTCATTTTAGAAAGTCAACTGTAGAAAATTCAACTTTGGAGTTTGTTGAATCTCAAACTATGTATATATAATGTAAATGGGCTCTTTGGAATGATTTGCATTGTTCTTGGTAGGGTTGCCTAGGGAAGAGTACATGAACAATAAGATTTTGTGGATTACAAATTTGTTTGATCCCATAAATCAGAATTTTATTGCTACTGACAGAGAAGTCTGAATTATAAAGTGGAAGTATAATTTATTTTTGTCCTTTTCCAATAGGCTTTATATTTTGAACCTTTCTTGTAGCAAAATATTAAATTAAGAAACATCCTTATGATGAAAATTTGATTGATGAATTCTATTATTTTAAGTGTCCACATTACAAATTAAAGTTTGGCTAGGGCTTTATTTAATTTTTCCAAGGACAAGAGTCTCAAATGAGATAACATATGTAAAATATCTTACAAACTTTAAAGCAACATGTAGCACCCTTCAAGGACTCTCTTCACTCCCCCTCCCCCCAACTTAATGTTCAAAGGTTTGAAGGTTGCATACTCAGGGTGTAAACTCTTCCAGTTTCAAAGGTTCTGTGGGTCTGTACAACTACAAATATGGTTTATGAGCATCATCCAGAGTGTTTTAGCTTTTATAATGAACCAGTAACTACAATTAGCTCAAAGCAAAAGCATTCGCTAAGATGACAGAATAAGTGCAGTGGCTATAAAACATTTCTCTCATAAACTTGGAGCATATCCTCCCACAGTGGGAAGAGTGAGCCCAGGTAAGGTAGTGAGGGACTGGTTGCAGCAGCCTCCCCCCACCCAATGACCTTTCTTTATAGTACCCTAATACTGAACCCTAGAGGATGCTATGCCTCTGCTGATTGGTACTCCTCTGGGTTTCCTGGTACCTCTCCTCAGCTCAGTCAGTTCTCAATTGCCAGAGCTAGCTCTCTTCTTCACTACCAGGGCTCAAACCCCTGACTTCCCTCTTCTTTGTGTAGATGGTGACTCTGTCTAGGTTTCCTGATGAATGTGGTGGTGCCCCTAGCAAGAGTCACATTCCAGGAATCAAGAGAGGTAGGTTCATTCTTTGGCCAGCATACAAACAATAATTCTTCCAGTTTTATCAGGGAAACCTATTTTATAAAGGTTTGTCAGGATGTAGACACAACTTTCTACTTAATTTAATGTAATTTTTGTTAGCTCTGGTATCTGTTCCTTTTGTGTTTCCTGGTTACATCAAATGAACTGAAGAGGGAAGGGGTGCTAACAATCCCCTCCCCATAGCATAAACTGCCCTTTTAATTATAGTTCTTTGTGTTCCTCAAAAGGTGATCAAAAATTACTTTTTAATTAAGTGGAGAGTATTATGTAGCAGAAGAGCGGGCATGGAGTCAGGAGACTCAAGTTACAAACTGCCCCTTAATACTTCCTAGCCATGTGAATGCACATATGCTCATTTAACCTTTCTGAACCTCAGTTTTCTCATCACTAAAATGGGAATCAATTAGGTGTGATGGTCCACACTGGTCATTCCACCTAGCAGAGAGGTAAATATGTTGAGTCCCCAAAGCTACCACATTGCCTAACTAGGGGCAACTGAAACAGGGCAATTGAAAGCTATGTACTGATAAGTAGAAAGATTTGTCTTTGAGTAGCCCTTGCACTGCCAACCTGGAAGAGATTTGCAAACCCAGTCTTAAGAATTTTTTTGTTTGTTTTTTTTAATAGGAATCAGTCAATCAACATGAATTTGTAAAATACCTATTATTTATCCTCCTATTCTTGTTTGTTTGTTTTTTTAGGTTTTTTTGCAAGGCAAATGGGGTTAAGTGGCTTGCCCAAGACCATACAGCTAGGTAATTATTATTATTAAGTGTCTGAGGTCTGATTTGAACTCAGGTACTCCTGACTCCAGGGTCGGTTCTCTATCCACTGCACCACCTAGCTGCCCCCATCCTATTCTAAGGCATGCTAAACACAATTTAAAAAATTCAGGTATTTCATTTTCTATCATTTCTGGTAGAAATATTTATCTCTACAAATATTTATAAGTTTTATATTTCACTGAAATAATGGATTCATTCAAGTTTAAAAGTAGTTAAGCACAAGGCAGATTTAATAGGAATGAAGTGTATACCATCAAATATGGAAAGAAATTGAGCACACTTGATGATTTGGGATTTTAAAAATGAAACTGTCCCTGTCTTCAAGGAATTTACATTCTCTCAGAATAATAGGAAATAGGAAATAATAGCAGTACTTACTTAGCCCAAGGATTTAATGAATCTCAAAAGAGAAACTGGTAAAAACAGAATTTTTCCAACCTTAAAGGTACTACTTCCATTTTCTGCCTTTTCTATAACACCAGTTAGTAATTCAATAAACTTTTGATAAAATGCCTACCACAGGTAGGGTTACTAGGGTTACAAGAAAGGTTAAAGACCATAAGGAGCTTACTTTCTAATTGGGTAAATGACAAGTAAACAACTATGTACAAACAAGTTATTTAAAAACTAAACAGAAAATAACATAGAAAGGGCAACAGAATTAAGCATTGAGTACACTTAGGAAAGGCTTCTCTTACAAGATGGGATTTTAGCTGGGAATTGAAGGGAAGTTGGTAGAGGGAGAGCAGACAGTAAAAATGCCTCGAGATGGAAGATGTAATCTGAGGAATGGCAGGGAGACCAGTCAGTCACTGGATTTTCTTACCTGCAAGATATGAGATACTGTAAAAGTTGGGAGGGGGCAGGTTATGAAAGGTTTTGAATGCTGAGAATTTTGAAGAAAGAGGTACTCTTCAGTTTGATGTGTAGGAGAGGTGACAGGGTCAGACCTGAGCTTTAGGAAGCTGACTCACTTTGACACCTCACTCAAGAGGGTAGATTCTTGAGATAGACCCACCAGAATGAAATATTGTAATACATCTATTAATGGCATTGATTACTTACTTCTAGCTTTATCATTTTGTCCGGATGAACTTAGGTAATTTGAGAAAAGAGATGAAAAAGCATTTTAGCAACTAAGCAAATTTCCTGGAAATGCAAGGAAAATAATCAATCTATAGATGATCTTAATTATTTCAGTGCTGATTGTGATAACTATAAAAAGACCATAGGTCTAAAAGAGGACAGGATTGATTTCTTAGGCCATCATTTTTCAATGGTCCCAAAATTTTATGGTCTAAACCAGGAAATGAGCCAGTTGTAATAGATATATCTGAGGTGGTTGAGGCTTGGATCTATTGATTCAACTGCTATTAGAGGGAGCCGTGAGTTCTACCATGATTTTAAGAGTAATTTTTTACATATATGAGTATGCAATGTCCTAGAGATTGAATAAGAGGACATGGACTTTCATACAGTGAACAAAGTAAAGAGGGAATTTAGCAGTGATGGGTTTACTGGATCAATGCCAGTGATCATTCCAGATAAACCAAGCCCCAGATATTGAAGTAATATGTATTGCTTAATTAAATCAATACTTGCTAAATCCCTCTTTCAACTTGTATACCACATATTTACAATTGCATCCTCATAATGTAGTAGGAAGCTCATTGGACATGGGGTGAGATCTACATCTCTCTGTCTTCATCTCTTCAACTATAAATTAGTGAGGTGATTAGATTCTCTCTTAAGTTATTTCTAGCTCTATTTTTTCGTGTTTTTTTTTCCTGAAAGCTAAAATTCAAGAATTGTTCTTCACAGAACACAATAGATACCAATTATATATTAAAAATAAAATAAGCATTCCTCTTATGTAGTTTGGCATTTGAAAGGTAATGCCTATGAAATTTTCTTTTTTAAAATTATAATCCCATTTATCACCCCCAGAATTCCATTACAAACCATGATAAAGTAGCTCCTTCTCTGGTGTCACTTCCTAAATTATCATTTTCATTGGAACGTTTGGACCCAAAGGGTAGCTGACTTCTATTCTTCTTGGTGCTGTAAAGGTAAGCCAGAGGTATTTCTATTACCATCATTCATGAACATTCACTGATATATTCCCCATAACCTGTCAACCAGTTGCCTCCATTAGTTTTTTAGAGATAGACTATCTAAAAATGTATTGCTAATATGAAGCATTCCTTCCAAACTGTAGGACATGTTCTTTTTTTCATACAAAAGATCCCTAGGGAGAGGGGACTCAAATTTATGATGTAATGGTTGTGAAAAAACCATTAAGAACACATGTGACCAGGTCAATTGTTCCTAGCCACAATGCTGCTGGTGCTCCTGCTTTGGAGAAGGGAAGGATACCAGGATGCTGCTAGCCAACATGCAATTTCTTCAAGCCTTATCACATCCACATGACTGTTGACTGGACATGTCCTTCTCACATTACTGTTCACTTACCTCCTCACTTCTGTGTCTAATGCTAACCAGACTGCTGCCTACTGCCACTAACTTTCGTCCCTGGTGGTGGGATGTCTGAAGGCTCCTGGACTTATTATGTAGCCTGGTCAGAATATTTTTTTTTTTCACTTAAGATCAGGAAAGAATAACTATAATAGAAACATATGCTTCTTGACACAAGGTGGCTGGATAGAGGAATACAGCTAGTTGCCTTTTCTTACCTATAGCTTAAAGTAGTCCTCACCCAAAGTTGCTAAGGAAAGAGAATGAGAGTTGAGTGGGTCACATCTCTTGTATGAACAGTATGAACACTCATTCTGTTTCAGCAACTCTTGAATCATCAATTCTTTGGGTTTTGAAACCAATTAGAAGTTTTTTCATCATCGCATAGTACTCATGCCTGAATCTCTCCTGGTTAGAAATCAGCCTTTCAAAGTCTCTAGGTGACTGGACTAGAAAAAGATAGAAAATACCAGTTCAAGCTTCCACTTATGCAATAATAATAATAATAATAATAATAATAACAATAGGCCATCATTTAGTCTTACTCCATCTTTTTTCTTCAAGGTCCTCTGATTACTCTATATTAATGAAGTCATGCATGGATGTAATCTCTAGTCCTAGTCTGAAAATAACAAAAAAAGAGGTGAAATTCTTAAATAAGAAAAATGATAGATCAGTGCTAACATTTTGTATCATGAAAAATTCAACACATCAAGACTTGTTTTTCAACTGTGTTGTATGAAAAGATATTTCTCTTTTGTACTCGTATATATATATGCACATAAACATATATGTTCTAAGGGTAAGTCTAAGGATTTCATAATACATATAATTGTCTAACATATGAATATATATGTATGATATAAAATAAATATTTATACACATATTTGCTGGGAATATGAACTATCATAAAATGATACTCTCTAAGTAGTCAAAATAGTAATTTTTATAAACATCAATATTAGAATTATCTAATTATATTTTCAGTATTCTCTAGGATTAGCATCTAAATTTGTTTGGGTACAGTGCAAATTTTTTTTATCAGTACTTTCAAATGTCTTTTGACTTTTTAAATAGCTTTTGTGTTTTCTTTCTTTCTTTCCCCCCCATTTAATTTAAAATTTAATATTTTCCCGAAAATACATTTTATTAGTTTTTTTGCAAGGCAGATGGGGGTAAGTGGCTTCCCCAAGACCACACAGCTAAGTAATTATTAAGTGTCTGGGGCTGGATTTGAACTCAGGTACTCCTGACTCCAGGGCCGGTGCTCTATCCCCTGCGCCACCTACCTGCCTGCCCAAAATACATTTAAAAGCAATTTTAGCCTTTGTTTTTTACAATTTTGACTTTCAAATTCTTTCCCATCCCCCCAATAATTGAGAAGGCAAGCCATTTGATCAAGGTTATACATGTGCAGTCATGCAAAATATATTTCCATATTAGTCATGTAGTAAAAGAAAACACAGACCCCCCCCCAAAAAAAAAACACCCAAAGAGATTAAAGAAAGTAAAATGACAGTATGGTTTGATCTGCATTCAGATTTCAATGATTCTTTCTCTGGAGGTGGATAGCATTTTTCATTACAGGTTTTTATGTTTTCTGAAAGCAGTTTCATCATTTTCCATTAGTTTCATTTAGCCTTCATCCTGATGTTTTTATTAATTGATCATTAAAGATTATTTGTCAAGTGACTTCCTGATTTAATGCCATCTAGAAATTAAGAGCCAAGAGATATGAACTTCTACATGTTTTTCTTAACAAAATATAACTTGATTACGCTTAATGGGAATATGTATCCATGGTCACCCATTTTTAAATGGGGTATGACATTTCTAATTCTGGCATGTTTATGGCCTTAAAGAGGAAGCAAATGGGTGGGAAGAGAAGCTGCTTTAACTCAAAAACATCTTCTACCCTCTAACAACATTAAGATCTTTTAAAATGCAAATGCCCATTGACTTGGGCACTTCAGTCATGTTAGTGTCTGATTACTCTAATCAGATTCTTTCCTCCTATCTCACAATTGAGTTCAGAGACTGGGGAGTGGGTAGATCACCAAGTAAGATAATATAGAAAAGAGAAGAGAGTAGAACCAGCAAATGAAACAGAAAAGAAATAAATGTTCATACATTTAGAAGGATAAGCAAGAAAGAGCAATTTCAGAGAAAACCAAGAAAAGAATACCTAGAAGGAGGTTATCATTAGCATCAAATGCTACAGAAAGGGCAAGAAAGAAATACATGAGGAAAAAAACCCCATTACATTTGGCAACTGAGAGATACACTTGGTAACTTTGGAAGGAACAATTTGGAAGGAACTTAGATGGTTGCTGTCAGTTTTTGAAGAGGACCAAAATGGCAACACCATATTGGAGGCAAGGCAAGATGTATCTGACTGTGGCTCCAACAGTTCAGCCACAGATTGGGCACAAATAATTCACATGAACCAAAATTTTGGAGTATAAATGTTCTAAGTTTGTCCATCTCATATTTCTTTTAAGCTACTACAATTATGCTTTGTTCATATAGCACAGCATCTTATTTGATACAAAAATGCCATAGTGAATGGTACTGTGCCAGTGAAGGTAAAGAGGGATTTGAAAGGTGAGAAGACTTCCAAATGCAAAATTTCTCCATGGCTCTAATAGTGACCTACACTATAAATTGCCTCTATAACTGTTTTTGGCATGAAGATGCCAGTGCATGATGCAGATTATGATGGAAAGTCTGTCTCCAACACCAAATCAGAGACTGGCAATTATATTTGCTTTCTATGTCTTATTTCAAATTATGAATGGATAGTTAAAGCCTGGTAACCTTTATAAAAAAAATGCTCAATCATTTAACAGATTCTTTGGCTAAGAAATATATAAATATGTATAGTTCAGCATAAATAATTTCATTGTTTGAATCAATCTGCCATTTCAGGTTTTCTAAATACCCTTTTGGGAATTTTGGTATGAATTTCCATACCAGTTTAAACTCTTTCACTGCCCTTCAAAGGAAGAACATTGCTGTGGAAGGGTTTCATATAACATAGAAGTAGAAGAAATATGCTGATATCAAATGTGCTGATATTTGCTTAAACCCAAGGAATGACCTATGAGTCTATTAGAGTGACTAAATACTGTACAATCCACTCCAATCCAGTTAGTATTTATTTAGTACTTATCATGTACAATGCACAGAATAAGCATGGTAGAATAACAGAGGTATTAAACTCAAATAGAAACATGTACATAAGGATCTTTGGGGGGTACCTATTGACATAGAACATTTTATTTACACATATTAACATTATCAGTGTTTTACTGTGTCTTTATTTTGTAAAGCATTTCCCTATTACATTTTAATCTGGTCCAAATCTCACTTAGGAGTGTTGCTGACATAATGAAGCCATGGGGCTTCATACCTTGGTGAAATGGAGAGAGGTGGCCTTAAATTCAGGGCAACCTAGTTCAAGTTTTCTTGTGACACAAGCTGGATATAAGATCTTGAGCAAGTCAGTAATCTCTCAGTGCCTCCTAGGAAATTCTGCAACACTATTACAAAACAGTTGCTGATCTGCATTGGTAGATAAACCTTTCCCAGCAGGAGTTACATCTAGTGATTTCTAACACAGATCTGAGTCCTGGCAAGACAAAGATAAAAATAGCTCTTGCCTTCAAGGAGTTTACATTCTACTTTTTGAAGGGGTGTGGTGGGGAAGGGTAGGCAGATTACCAGGCATCAGAACTATGAGACTGTTTCTCTAAAATAGTCCCATGCCAAATTCTACTCACACAGAAATTTCCATTCCCAATAATGGAGTTTTTACCATCTTTACTGTCCCTCCCTCTCTGCCCACCATAATCCTTCCTCATCTATAAAGAATCTCTCACTTCAAGACCCATTCCTTATGAAGTTTTTTCTGATTCCCGAACTACCAGTGCTCTAGCCCTATTGATTTAGCATCTATTATGTATATGTTTATTTTGCATATTCATACCCATATGTGTGTGTGTGTGTGTGTGTGTGTGTGTGTGTGTGTGTGTGTGTGTGTTTGTATTTGTAGGGTTGTACTGGTAAATGTTTAACAACCAATTCTCCAAAAAGTGCTACATTTGTAAGTGTAATCTTCCTTAATAACATTTTATTCATCACTTTCTCAAGGCTAGACAATCAAAAAAACAATAAAGCAAATTGATATCTGATACATAAATGTTCACAGTAAAAATTTAACAATCACGTCTCCCCTGTTTTGGCTTAACTCTAGTATACTTCTATGTGTGTATGTATATGCATAAATATATAATTATAGGTGGCACAGTAAATAGAGCACTGGCCTTGGATTTATAAGAATGGGAGTTTGAATCCTGTGTAGACACTTGCCACTTACTAGTTGTATGACCTTGGGCAAGTCACTTACCCTTGATTGTCTCTCATCCAGGGCATCTCCAGTCGTCCTGCTTCATATCTGGCCACTGGGTCCAGATGGCTCTGGAAGAGAAAGTGAGGTGGTGACTTAGCACAGCATTGCTCCCATTCAAATCCAATTGATGTGCTTGTCATGGCATAACATCCTCGATGGCATGGTCTTCTTCAAAAATGAATGACAAACATTATTATTAGTTATAGGCACACAACCTTATCTTGTCTCCTGAATTAAAAGAGCAGGCAATAATAATGTTTGTCATTTTTTTATGTCTTTGCTTCCCTAATACCTAGTTCACAGTATCTGCCACACAATAACTGCTTCATAAAAGCTTAATGAGTGACTGTATTTACCAATAGATGAGTAGTTGGGTTCTTTCTAGTTCTTTGAATCTATGATGATGTTGAGCTTCTAAAAACATGGGTTTTCTATGAAGTATCAGAATTTAGCAATTTATATTTATTCTGATATGATTATCATTATTCTACTATAAAATGGATACCAAGCAGATAGCTTTTCTTCCTACTTCCAATCATATATTGACTATAATGACCATGTCTGTTTTCTAGTTGTATCTGAGAAGGTACAACCTAAAATTCCTTCTATAACTCTTCCCTATTTTTTTTAAGAAAGAATAACCATTTTTTGGTCAAATTAATACAATTTAGGCAATCTGTCCTTTAATATTCATCCACCTCCATTATTGAATTGGATACTCTCCGGTATAATTTATTATTCACTGAAAGGTCAATAGGCGGTCAAGCCAGTACTTCTGTCTTCCAAATATTGTATGGTATCATATGGTTTTAGAGTTGGAAGGAGCCCTTAGAAATAATGGTGACCAATCCCAGTGTTTTGTAGATTTAAATTCAGAACTCCAGAGATGTGACCTGACTTTCCTTAAAGGTGACAAAATTATCCACTGGCAAGTATACACTTAACTTTATGATGCTAATTGGGGGAACATGGATGAGTAAAACTCAAAACACCTGATAAAACTGAAACTTTTTTTTGGTTCAATGATAACTTTCTCCATTAGATTTATCTGGATTGTGTTTTGCTTAAGTAATTATTCAAGTTCTTTTTGTATTGCCTAAATATAGACTAAGGCAGTGGGTGTATAAGGGGGTGCTAGATGAGGGAGATAATTAAAAAATGGGCTAAAGACTGAAGAAATCTGTTAAGGGGAAAAGATAGTCCACCAAATGAATTCTTGAAACTGTCTACTTGAGGATAATTCCAAGGCAGAATTCTGTGGTACCCTGAAAATAGTTCATTCATTTTTAAAAAGGTCAGTCGCTCATGTTAGCTACAAGGCTACTGTGCTAGATACTAATAAATGTTGATGTTTGGTTAGAAAAATAAAAATAAGCTGTGACAAAAATTCTCTAACACTTTGTGCCCAGATGGGAGAGGATATAGCTTTGAGTCATCTCTGGGCTCAACCAATGCCTGGACTGAATTCAGACAATTGGGTTCCTTTAAACCCTGAGTCTTTCACTCTCAGATTGACTGGAATTATTAGTGTCTGTTAAATGAATTGGTCAATGGAATGAGGGAACTGTTAATCTGGAGATGGACCTATGATCAGATAATACAAACAGCCCTGGAATGCCAGAGTCAGACCAGAACTGACCTGCTCTTTATGACTAAGATCACTGAAGTTGCTTAGCACTTAAAAGGATGGTGGCTACATGGGATTGGAGGGGGCTCAATCATGGCATTTGTGATGTAATAAGTACACAGCTGGAGTGGGGTATAGAAGTAGCTAAGATTGCAGTGGTGGGTAAGCCTGTCTTTCTAGGGATCAATCATTATCTCTGCACTTGACAGACCTTCCTCTTCATTTACCACACCTAGAGGCAAAGCCACATTCTTTCTTTTCCTAGTATCTTTTCTTTTTTTCTCATTTACCCCCCCCCACACACACACACATTCTCTCTTTTCCTTAGTAACAAAGTCAAAACTTGGATATATCTGATCTCTTCTTGACTCCCCTCAACTTCTCAGTTTTTCTTGGCATTAAAATTCCACAGCACTTAATAATCATGCAATATTTAACCACACAATACCTCTCATCATTTGTATTTTGTTGTTTTTGTTTTGGAATATGATTTACTCTTTTAGCTATCTGAAGGCTTCCCTGTTGATATGAACAAATTATTAAATATGGAATATGATGGACTCTCCTTTAGGTATCTGAAGGCTTCCCTGTTGATATGAACAAATGATTAAATATGGAATATGATGGACTCTCCTTTAGGTATCTGAAGGCTTCCCTGTTGATATGAACAAATTATTAAATATGGAATATGATGGACTCTCCTTTAGGTATCTGAAAGGCTTCCCTGTTGATATGAACAAATGATTAAATATGGAATATAATGGACTCTCCTTTAGGTATCTGAAGGCTTCCCTGTTGATATGAACAAATGATTAAATATGGAATTTGATCGACTCTCCTTTAGCTATCTGAAGGCTTCCTTGTTGATGTGAACAAATGATCAAACACCAACTACATTTTTTTTTAAGTTTAGGAAAACAAAGACAGACTAAACGAGGAATTCTAGGTAAACCAGTTAAAGGAAGTTCAGTCTAGTGCAGTGTGCTGTATTTAGCCCCAGACAATCCTTTTTGGCCATCTAGCTCTACTAATGACTATTTATGTCATGTCGGGCAGCCCGCTTCATTCTCTGTGCCTTCCTCTCTCTTAACCTATGGTTTGTAAACGGAGAATACTTTTTAACTTAGACTTTTCCCGGGTGGGCCTGTGTGGCTGATCGTTCAAGTCCCTCATTTCATCTTACAGAGCTCTGAGGTCCCTCCAAGTGGCTGCGGACCAAATGAATTAAAGGGCGGGCTCCTTGGGGAGAGGGATTTTGCTTGATGCTTTTTAGCGTCGAGCCCCCCACAAAAGTGGAGGGGTGAGTCCGGCCCCTCCGGGACTCACCCAGGGAGAAGTGCAGCAAGCGAGCAGCCCAGCCGGGGGGTGCGCGCAGGCCGCCTTCCTCCAGAAGGGGGTCCGGGGTGTGTGGCCTTCCCTCCGCCTCTGCTCACGGGGGGCCCGCGCCCGGTCCGAGCACGCTTCCCGGGGGGGCCGGTTTGTTTACATGTGTGAAGGCCCGGCTCCCCCGCCTCCGGATCCGGCGGCTCCCCCCTCCCCGGGGGGCGGAGTGGGGGCGGGGCGGCGCCGGGCCGAGGCGCACGCGCGGAGAGGGGGCGGGAGCCCGCCCTTCGGGGCTGTCGACGCCACGCGCCTCTCCGCCAATGAGCGCGGGCGCCGGCTCGCTCTCCCGCGCCCCCTCCCCCGCCCCCGCCAGGGCCGCCCCCGCCGCCAGCCGGGGGAGCCGGGACAGGGAAGCCGGCCGCGGCCGGGGCTCGACCACCGGGGCCCGGGCCCGAGCTCGAGGCCGGCGCTGCCAGGCGCCCCGCTCCGACCCCGCGCGGCGCCCGATGTCCACAAGATGGAGGCAGCGGGGGCGGCGGCGTGAAGGCGGCGGCGGCGGCGGCGGCGTCCGGGCCGGAGCAGGTGCCGCGGCGGCGGCGGCGGCGGCGACATGGTGCTGCTGCTGGCGGTCATGGCGGCGTCCGCCCTCCTGGGCTGCTTCCTCACGCTCCTCGCCCAGTTCCTGCTGCTGCAGCGCCGGGCGCCCGAGCCCTCGTCCCGCCTGGCCGCCTCCGACTGGGGCATCTGCTACGAGACCCCGGCGCCGGGCCTCCTCCTCCGCGAGTACCTGTACGGCCCGCGGCCCGGCCCCGAGGCCGGCGGGCGGGACCCGGCGCGGCCGCGCACCGTGGAGACCTGCCACTTCCTCAACGCCATCGGCCTCTTCCTGTTCCGGGAGCTGCGGGACGCGGCCTCCACCCGGCGCTGGGTCACCAGGAAGATCCAGGTGGAGTTCGAGGAGCTGCTGCAGAGCAAGACGGCCGGCCGGCTGCTGGAGGGCCTGGGCCTGCGCGAGGTGAGCCTGGGCCAGTCCGTGCCCGCCATCAAGATGGTGCGCCTGCTGCAGCCCGCGGCGCCCGCGGACGACGCCGAGGCCGCCCCCGGCGGCGAGGAGCTCCCGGCGCAGTGCCCGGAGGAGCTGGTCTTCGAGGTGGACGTGGAGTACCAGGGCGGCTTCCACCTGGCCGTGGACGTGGACCTGGTCTTCGGCAAGTCCGCCTCCCTCTTCGTCAAGCTGTCCCGCATGGAGGGCCGGCTGCGGCTCATCTTCACCCGCGTGCCCTTCACGCACTGGGCCTTCTCCTTCGTGGAGGACCCGCTGATGGACCTGGAGGTGCGCTCCGAGTTCGAGGGGCACCCCATGCCGCAGCTCACCTCCATCATCGTCGGCCAGCTCAAGAAGATCCTCAAGCGCAAGCACACGCTCCCCAACTACAAGCTGAGGTGAGCCGGGGCGGGCGGCGGGGGGTCTGCGTGCCTGCTTGAAGGGCACCCCTCGGCCCGGGCCGCGGGCGTGGGCTCGGGGGCGAAGGGCCTGCCCCCTACACGTAGAATAAGCCACTTGCCACCCTCAGTGAGTTTTGGTGCTGCGATTGAAACTAAGCAGCGTAGACACCAGACTGAGGGGCACCCCTGTAGTCAGTGCCAGTCCCGAGCTTCAGGGCTCTGCCAGGTACAACTCACCAAGCGGGACTACCGGGGCCGGCCTGCGGATGACCTCAACTGTCCGGTGACGAACTTTTGTAGCTGTTGTGTCCTTGTGTGAATTTCATCTCATTTGCAGCATTTTTTCTTTTAATAACTTGAAGGGATTAATACGGGGCTTTAAATGCTTGTTCTCATAGATTTAGTATGGGGAGATTATCTTTGTTTTGTGGAATCCTAGTCGTTTTTAAAACGTCGTTTCTAAAGTTTGTTTTTGTTTCCAATACTTGAATTTTTTAAAATATACATTTAAAATCATAGCATAGAATGCTAAAACAATGCATGATAGGTCCTTTTTGCAGGCTATCTTCTGGATAACAGCCCTGCAGTTTAGTCGTATCCAACTCTTAGTGTCTGAGACAAGATTCGAACTTTCTGACTCTAGACCCAGTGCGCTATCAATTACATCTAGCTGCCCTGTTAACCGTATTATATCAGTTCTAATAAACTGAACATCAGAATGATGAAATATAATCGGATCTCTATTATTTTTGTTATTTAAAGAGACAATGGAACAAGCAACCTAACTTTCTTTGGAATTTTTTTCATTGATTGGTGATTGAATTTTATCCTAATATTTTTATTTTCATTAATAAAATGCACTAATTGCCATCAGATTGAAAATATGAAAATATGTCAGTTAGAATCTAGTTTTAGGATTAAAGATTTATAGAGAATCGACTCATTTTGTTGTATTAAATATTAGCAGAATTATATCATACGGCACCTCTGAAGTAGAAAAATCAGAATAGATGATCCCCAAAGGGGCCCTTTTCAGCTCTTATACTACAAATCAAATTCTCTAAAACTTCTGTTCTTTAAAATTTTTTGTTTTAACTGTTTAGGCCACAGATCAATTCAACCGTTAACATTTTTACCATGGAAAGTTGTAGCTCTTACGTGAATTTGGAATTTTGACAGCTTCAAGCATTAAAGTTTGGTAGACTTGTAATCAGGATCAGAGAGATATAGATTTGGTGGGGCCACTGAGTCTGGGCTTCTGGATTGTTTCTTCCATCTTACAATTCAGTGCTATCCTGAAAAACAGTTGTCTTTTCAGAATAGAAATAGACATACTTTAAACTTAAGGTAAATAAAGGATTGCCTAACTCCCTCCTTCGATTTTTTACTCTTGTTAGGAATTTCTTATAGTCTGAGAGGTCTTGAGGGTCTGAACAGAGGTAGTAGTGGGAATGGAAAAGACATTTGAGAGAGATTACAGAGGTAAATTTATTGGCATTTTCCCTTCAAATGCTTTTCCAATAATAATAATAATAATAATGATAACAACCTTACTCAGTGTCATAAAGTTTACAACCTGCCTTTCTTAGAGCTGAGAAATCTCATCTGTAAATGAAGACAAGGACTAGATGATTTCTAAAGTTTCCTTGCAGCTTTAGATGTTTGGTATTGTTCCCATTTTATAGATGAGGCCACTGAAGTTCTGGGAAGTTAAGAAACCTTATCAAGGATCATCTAGGATAGGATTATTTAGGATCCTCATCACATACTGGAACAATAGATAGAGCACTGGGCCTAGATAGAGTTAGGGAGATCTGAACTCAAAATCTGGCCATGGACATTAATTTACTTACCTGTGTGACCCTAGGCAGTACCTGTTTTGCCTCATCTTTCTCATCTGTAAAATGGGGATCATAACAGTATCTACTAGATTTGTGAGAAATTAAATGAGATGAGAGTTGTCAAAGATCTTTATGTAGCATTTTAATACTTACTCTTACTCCTCCCCCAGACCTCTGCAAGTTTTGTGTCTACTTTTTTACTCAATGAATTATTAGGTATTTGTGAGAATTTTTCAAATGTTAATTGTAATAGGAAAGACTTTGTTCACCACAAAAGGACAATATAAAAGTGAATTGAATTAATTTAGTTCTCCTTCAATCATACATACATACATATATATATACACATATACACACACACACATATATATGTATATATTGTGATTAGCATAGAGATGGTAATTAATGGTAATTAAGTCCATGGGAGTTGATGAAATCACCAGCTGTTGTAGAATAGAGAGAAAAGAGAAGACCCAAGAGAAAGAACACCTCCTGTTTTATCAAAGTTGGCCACATGTGAAAATGTAGTTGTGAATGTTTTTAAGAGACCAAAATTAGGTTTAAAGTGGAAAACTAATTGCATAAACTATTTTTTCCCCCTATAGAAAGAAGTAGCTTTTGAGCTTATCCCCAAGTGGAATTTTAAAAGGTTGAGATACCATGGGAAAGACAGTCTGGGTAGAGGTAAAAAAGCATAAGTGAAAGTACTTAGATTGGAAAGTAAGGGGGCATCTTTGGCCAGTTGGGGGCCATACAGCAGGGAATCTCAAGAGAAGCTTAGGAGTTTGGATTTCAGGTTGACTGTGAGCAGTTGTAAAAGACTTTTTAGCAGGGAAGGGAACAATAAAACTGTTTTAGGAAGATTAACCTGACATTGGGATTTAGGTTAGGTTTGAGAAACAAAGTGATCTGTAATTTCATTCACTGACTATTTTTAGAAACTTATGGAAAGACATATTCTTAAAACCACCCAAAGCAGATCTTAGATAATATATAAGTCAGATATTTACTTTCTGACTACTTTTCTTCTTTTTTCTCCATGTGTAATACTTTTTTTTAAGGATGTGTGTGTGTGTGTGTGTGTGTGTGTGTGTGTGTGTGTGTGTGTGTATCTTTTGCTTAGGTTGGAATATACCAAAAATAATTACATCAAGTTTAAATTCCTAGTAATCAAGGTAGCCACAACCTTCTTTCCCTCCACATAAACACACTTGATACCTAAAGACAGATTAAACCCCGTTATAGACAAATGATCAGTCAAAACAAATCTCTACTTTTGGTCATGTCCAAATTTTTGTCTCATTCTGCACTCTTGAGTCTTCACCTCTCTATAAAGTATTGAAAAGAATATTTCATTGTTAAACTGATTGGAGTTCCTAATTCTTTCATAGTTGTTTGTCTTTACCATAGTGCTGTCATATAAATTACTTTCTTCCCTCTATATCAGATCATGGAAATCTAAGTTCTCACATCATCTCATCACATTTCTTCCAACACAATAGTATTCTATCACATTATCTAACATAACTTGTTTATCCATTCTTCAGTTTTTGACTACCCCCATTCCCATTCTTTATCACATCAGACAGACCTATAAATATTTTTGTCTATCCTTACTTTGTTTTGCCTAAGACTGATCTCTCCATTAATCTCTTCCTTCTAATTCCCTCCTTCTTGAACCCTTTCCCTGTTTAATGAAGTGTATTACTGTCCTCAAATATGTATGTCTGTATTCCATTCCTTCCTTTAACCAGTTCATTTGAGAGTAAGGTTGAAATGTCAGCTGCCCCCCTCCCCCCAGCCCCTCTTCCTTGCTTGTATAGATGTGCACCCTAATTATGTGAAATAATTTTCCTCCCCCCCCCCCCCCCCCCCCCCCCCGCGCCAATTCCTCTTCCCTCTTGTAGACTGTCAGAAAATAACAGAACCACTCTTTGGTAGTAGACTGGTCTTTTATCTAATTAGCCTCCTTCCATGACATCTGATAATAATAGAACTCTGGGTATTATGTCATTTTTCTTCATATTTACTTTTACTGGGTAAATTATTCTTGACTGTAAGCCCATGTACCCTTTGCCTTCTGTAATATTTGTAGCCCAAGCTCTTGTTATTCCTTTATAAAAGTGGTGGCAGCTAAATTGTGTGTGTGTTCCTGGATATAGCTCTTTGGTACTTGAATTTTTTTTTCTAGATAACTTGCAGTATTTTTTTCCTTTGACCTAGAAGCTCTTGGATTTGAACTGTAATGCTTCTTGGACAATTCTTTCTTTTTCCACTTTTTCCTTATTCTAAGAGATCTGGACACTTCTTTTAAGATTGAGAAATGTAATATCTAGATTTGTAGTTTTTTGGGTCAACTAGTTGGAGATATCTGCAAGGCAATTGGAGATTTTTAGGTGGTTGGAGGTTAGTTGAGGCAGAATAGGTAGATTGAAAATCATTAACCTAGAGACGGTAATTAAATCCATGACAGCAGATGAGATCACCACCTGCTGTAGAATAGAGCTCTTTTGACTTTTGTTTGATATTTTTCATTGTCTCATGTTGTCATTTGCTTCTATTTGTTCCATTCTAATTTCAGGAAACTTTTAGGAACTTGGGCAAACCTTTTTATTTCTTTTCGAACCTGTTAATTCCTTTACCATAATTATCACTTCTTTTCCAGTTTTCCCCTCAAATGTTCTCAGTTCATTTATAAAAAAACAAAAAACAAAACCAACCAAAAAATCCTTTAACTTTAAAAAAAATTCTTTATCTTTTTTAGGAATTCCAATTGAGTGTATGTTCGAGCTTTGTTTTTCTCTGAGACATTGTTGTAGATGTTTTAGAGATGTTCTCTACCTCTTTGTGTTTTAAGCATTCTTTAGCATTTAAGGATTATTTTTTTGACTATTCTTCTAGCCTACTTCCTGACTTCAAACTTGATGCCCACACTATTCCTGTTTCTGTTCCTGTTTCATCATGGAGCGCTCTTTGGATGCCTTTTACTTAGTTGGGTTTCATTCCAAGCTATCTCCCTGCAGTAGAATCTTTCCCTTATTTATCAAAGCTATTTTTTAATCAAAGCTATTTTTAAAGATAATACTGCTTATAATGAATTTCATGATCTAAATTTTGATGTATTTGACTTATGTATATATTCACTATGCAGATAGGTCAAGAGTATGCTGATTGAGGTAATGCTCACACTCTTGATCTTAGGACCTTTGATTTATATTGATTAAATATTTATATGAAATTGTTTTAGTATTTTGTTGATACTCTTTTCTCTATTCATTTTTCATGTTTGGTATCAATTTGTTTTAACAGGTCATGGTGGAATTTTAATTAAAATTTCGAATGTTTCTTTTCTCTTTTTCTTTCTCTTCTAGCTTTGTGTCTATTTTCATCTTTGCTTTGTTAGTCAATATACTTTAAGTATCTACTATGTGCCAGGTACTGATATCAGGTATACAGAGGAAGGGAAAGAGGGTCTTAGTTCTCAAGGAGCTCACAGTCCAGACAACAAGCAGACAGCATTGTACAAGCAAGCCATGAATAGGATAAGTAGGAAATAATCAAAGAGAAGGGATCAGAATTAAGGGTGATTGGAAAAGGCTTCCTGTAGAAGTGGGATTTTTAGATGAGAGGAAGAGGAGATAGAGATGAGGAGGGAGAGAGTTCCAGGCAGCAGTGAAAACCCCAAGAATTAGGAGTTAGAGGGTCATATATTATAGAGGCCAATGTCACCCTGTCATAGAATATATGGAGGGGGGTGAAGATATAGAAAATCAGAAGGGTTAGGAAGAAGGGGCCAGATTGTGAAGGACTTAAAAACTAAACAGAATTTTATATTTAATTCATGAAGGTGATAAGGAGCCACTGGAACTTTATTGGTTAGGGTGGGTGATATGGTCAACCTTACACTTTATGAAGATCACTTTGATAACTGAATGATGGACTAGAGTTGGGGGGGTACTGGATGGAGTGCAGTAAATTGGTCTTCCTTTACAACAGGCAGTAGCAGTAGTCTAGACATGTGATGATGAGGAACTGCACTGAGATGGAGGCAATGTGAAAGGAGAGAAGGGGATGCACCCAAAAGGAAATGACAACCTAACTAGGGATTGACTATGGTGGGCATGAGACAAAGGAGTCAGGGATGGCATATAAGTTAAGAGTGAGGAGAAGATGATGGTATTCTTGCTAGTAATAGAAAAGTTGGGAAGAAAGGAAGATTTGAGGGGAATGATGAGTCCAGTTTTGGACATTTTGAATTGAAGATTTTATTGCATATTCAGTTAGAAATTTTTAATGGGTAATCGGAGAGGGAAGACTGGGAGTTGGGAAAGAGTTGGAAGTGGTTAAGGAAATCTGAGAACCATGAGAGTAGAGATGATAACTGAATAGAAATAACTGATGAGATCACCAAGTAAAATAATTTTGTAAAATCTCTCTAGAAGGAGTGAGTCCCTGGGGTGACCTTGGGCAAGTCACTTAACCCCTTGTCTTGCAAAAATGGGGGGGGGGGATCGTGAGTCCTGTAAGGTTCCCATGGTGAGTAGCCATGACTTAAGAGAGCAAAGGAGATGGAAAAGGAATTGTAAGATAGATAGGAAGCTAGAGAGAAGAGAGTATCAAAGAAAAGATGATTGGCATTGTTAAAGTCTTCAGAGAGGTGAAGAAGGATGAAGTTTGGGAAAGGACTGCTTTATTTGGCAGTTAAGGGATCAAGCAGACTATCAAAAAAAGGATCCTGACACAAAAAGGGAAGCCTGACCCTTACCATCACCATTTCAGGATGTGGAGCCTTTACCAGTCCTACCAGACCTTAGACTAACTGGTAGACCTCAGAATGATTTTTTAAAAAAGATTTTAAAAGGACATTGTTTTAAAAATTGATAGTTAAAAGAAAGATTTGAAAAGATGTTTCATTTAGCATCAGGGACTTCAGACTATAGCATTATCTCCAATATTCTTTTTCTGGGTTGGGGGGGTTGTGGGGCAATGGGATTAGGTGACTTGCCCAAGGTCACACAGCTAATAAGTATCAAGTATCTGAGACTGGATTTGAATTTGGTTCCTCCTGAATCCAGGACTTAGTGCTCAGTAGAGCACTGTGCTACCTTGTTTCCCTCCAATATTCTTTTATAATATATTGCTTTAAGAGGGAAGAGGAATGGGAGTGGACAATTTCTTCTTACGTATGTAAAGTAGTAAATATTCAATGTGACCTACCTTGCTTCTCTGCCTTGATAAGGGGAAGTTTTGTTTCATTATCATTCATTCCAGGATCAAGGTTATATATGGTACTTTATTCAGAATTCAGCTTGCTTTTATTTCTATTTACATACATTGCTGTCAGCATTGTGCTTGTTGTTCTCCTTATTTTACTTTTAACAATTCATACAAATTGCCATGTTTCTTCCTATTCCTAATATACACTTTAAAATGGTATAATATCAATTTATTACATTCATTTATCATTCTCCATTCAAAGGTCATTCATTTTCTCTACAGTTCTTTACTAGCATAAAAAGTGCTGATATGAATCTTTTAGAATAGTCTATCTTTCCCTTGGAAGTTATCTTGTAATGTGGTTGTATTTTTTGTTTTATGTAAACCCTTTGTTTATGTTGTCTCCTGTTATAATCTTAAAAATCACTTACCCATCACTTAGTAGAAGACTTGGTAGATACTAGATGTTGAATCTGCTGGTTGATTGACATTAGAACCTTTTCCCTCTGACTATAACATCCTTAAGTTATATATCCAGTAGTGAAATCTCTTGAGCAGATGGGATTGAACAGTCAAATCACATTTCTGGTATAGTTCCGGTTATTTTTCACAATGGTTTAATCAATTCATAGATCCACCAATAGTATATTAGTGTGTGTCTTCCTAAGTCTTCCAGCACTGACTATTTCTGTGACACTTAAAAACTATTTTAATTCACTTTCCTCTCAGTGATTTGAAAAATATTCAACCATTTATCTATGGGAAATAACTTTGGTCTTATATATTTTGATTATCAGATTTTTATCAACAATATTTGTTAGAAATCTGTTTTCCTTGATTTCTTTTATCTGCATTAATATACACGAACTTTACAATGTTTCTGGCAAGATTCCTTAGTTCGTTAAGATTCTTCTCTCTACCATAAGTATTTCCTTCTGTTCTACTGTATTCTTTTTTAATAATATAACCTTTTTAAAAAGTATCTACTTAGAACTTGTATGTTGTGTCAAAAGTTATATTTTCAAATTTTTCCAGCAGTCCTTGTTAAAAAGGGAATTTTTCCTTCAAATAATTTGTTGAATTTGTTAAAAAATAATGAACCAATGTTTTCAGTCGTTTCTGATTCTTACTTATCTGGGTCTGTTCCATTGATCTGCTTTTTCATTTTTTAAGCTATTAGTAAATAATTTTGATGTTTACTACTTCATAATATAATTCAAGAACTGACAATATTATAGCCCATTGTTTCTTACTTTTTTTTTTCTCTTGCACTTATAGAACTTTTGTTTTCTCCAGCTGAATTTTGTTGTGACAACCAAGAAAATACTCTTTTGGTGATTTATTGATAGAGAACTAAATCTGGAAATTAACTGGAAATTAATTGAGTACTCGATCTTTTTATTTGTCCTCATTTAAAGGAGGTTTTTGGTTTTTATTTTTAATTTCACATAAATCCTAAATTTTTCTTGATAGATTGCTTCCCAGATATTTTATGACTTTGTAGTTATTTTGAATTACCATTTCCTCCTAGAATATTTCCTATGTAAAGTGCTAATGACTTGTGGATTTTTTAAAACACTTAATCATCTCAATTAGTTTCTTATCTAATTTTTAAAAAATAATATCACTTAGATATAGTTTTGTAGCCTCTTTTATTTCTTTGTTCAGCCTTGCACTTTTAATTTCTCATTCTTGTCTTAGTATTTCTAGTCTATTTCAAATAATATTGCAGTGAGAGACATCCTAGCTTTAACACTGTTTTTCTTGAGGAAACCTTCAGTTTGTCCATTGCAAATAAATTCACTCTTTAGGAATATTTATTTGGTCATGTTAAGGACTTTTGCCAAACCTGTACTTTTTAGAGTTTCTAACATTTATAAATTTTAGAGTTATTTTGTCAAAAACTTCTTATTTTGCTATAAATAACCAATTATTCACGAAATTTTATTTTTATGTATCACTGCTCTGGGTTATTCATGGTTTCCAAAAATACATCCTGCAATTTTTCTAGAAATAGAGATCAAACTCAATTGGTTTAGCGTTTGTATATTTCATCACCAGCCCCTTTTCCTTCTTCCTTTTCAGTTTCCAAAAATCTTTTCAAAGATTACTTTAACCATAGTAAAAATAAATGTTTGTTTAGCTAGAACTCATTGATTTCATCTTCCCTATTGAATTTAGTGATTTCTCAATTATTTTGGATTTCTACTTTCTGTGAAATATTTTTTTCCCAGACATTCTCCTTAGAAGGAAAAAAAAAGCAAAATATGTTTTAAGTATTCAGCCTTCTCAGCCAATTATCATCATCCCAATCCTTCCTGAATTTTAATCTTATCCCTTCTTGCCTCCAAAAGAGCATTTTTTTGTTGTTTTGTGTTTTTATTTTAATGGGGCAATGAGGTTAAGTGCAAAAGAGTTTTTTAAAAGAAACATTTAATTGTGCTCAGCTTTTAGGCTTTCCTCAATTTTAACTCATTCTGGACTTTAGCTTTCCTGACACATTCTTAAAGAATATCCTGAAGTTTGGTATTTATCCTCTGTCACTTGCCCTTGCATATAAATATCTCTCCCTATCTTTATTTTCAGTTAATTTCATGGGTGTCATCATGTCAGTTTCTTTATAAAGTCCCTTTTCTCTTTGTAATGATTTTTTTTCTATTTTCAGAATTTCATGTCTTGAATAATTTTGTCTCTGAAACATTAGCCTTTTCCATCACATCTATGCATTCTCTAAACTCTTCTTTAAATCTAGGTGCCCAGCTTTCCATTTCTTCTCTGTCATGAATTTTTTCATTGTTAGAATTGTCTCTCTGCTTCCAGTTATTCCTATTTAGTTCTTCCTCACTATTCAGAATAGTGGTCTCATTACTGTCCAACTATTGCAAAAATGAAGTTATTTGGCAAATTGCAAATGTATTAGATTTCCTACTGTTGTCAGAAAGAGTACTCTAGCATATGTCTGGAAAATTGATATTTATTATTCTAGTAATACATTTTTGTGATAGGTTTGTGAAGTTTTTAATTTACATCTAGTTTTTCCTTGATTTTTAATACAATCTAAGACAATATTGCTTTTAACATTGATCTCCACATGCATCACCACTTCAGATTTCAAGATTTCTTTAAAAAATAAAATCTTTTTTCATATATAATGCTATTCTACCATCTATTAAATTTTTTTTCCCTCAGCCTTTTGAAGAAAGGATTACCTTCTGTTACCTTACTTTCATTCCTCCAAGCCATAGCACTACTTCTGAGGCTAAATTTGCCTAGTTCACCTAGTTCAGCTTTGCCAATGAGTATTTTTGTAGAAATATCTAAGATTATAAATCTATTATTGCTAGTTTTCTTTATCATCTCCTGCCAACTTTTTGGCATTAAGCTTGTCCAATTTATACAGGCAGCTTTCTTCCTCCCATTCTCTTTCGAATGTAAAATCTTTTTCATAAATTTTAATATTTACTTTTAATCTATAATGTAATTTTGTTTTTTGTTTGTGTGT
Organism: Macrotis lagotis; assembly: GCF_037893015.1. Lineage (NCBI taxonomy): Eukaryota > Metazoa > Chordata > Mammalia > Peramelemorphia > Peramelidae > Macrotis > Macrotis lagotis. Next base: position 95,648,230 of record NC_133661.1, read on the forward strand.
TTTTGGCATATTGTTTGTTCATTTGTCAGTGATCCATTTTGTCTTTTAAATAATGTTTACTTTTCCAGAGTATCATTTTGCATTTTTGCAGTGTATAATAATTTATATTCTATTCTTGTTGGTGTAAGCCTGAATTTCTTATTCTAAGATTTTTATGTTTGCATTAAAGTTATGAAATCTAGATGTCTTTAAACAGAACATAACTTGTTGATATACTTACATACTCTAGATTTATTTTGTAGGTTAAGACAAATAGTTGTTAAGAGAAAGAATTGTATTTTTCCAAGGGATTTGTGTTATGTTTTTATTTCTCATTTGGCACTAGTGTACCTATAACTATGACAAAAATGTCAAAAAATACTTCCAAACCCTTTCATAATAATAGTTTGCATTTAACAATTTTTTTGATTGTTGTTATTACAATTGTCTTAATTCCCTCTTGGTATTTCTTTTCTTATTAAAGATCTATTCCTTATTAAACTTTTTTTAATGAGAAGAGGAAAACATAAACAAAGCTGAAATATACACCCCTGTGCTCAGATATGACATCATATATAGGGTTTCATGCTCATGAACTTCTCACCCCTGCACATGATATTGGAGGGGGGGAGGTATCGTATCTCTTTTTTGAAGCAAAGCTGTCTTTCTAATTTTTTAGCATTCGTTTTTCGGTTTTATGGTTCTTTCCTTTTTAGCATTCACTTTTCAGTTTTATGGTTCTTTCATTTTTGTCATTGTTGATATGTGTATTGTTTTCCACTCCCTACATACTTTGTTTTGTGTCTTTCCATGTTTCTCTATGTTCATCATGTTTTTCACTTTTTATAATTGCATTCATGTTTTTCCATTCATTTACCATTTGTTTAACCATTCCCTAATTGATAGATCTTTACTTTGGTTTCAGATCTTATTGTTGTACAAAGTGCTACCATAACTATTGTGTGTGTGTGTGTGTGTGTGTGTGTGTGTGTGTGTGTGTACTTTTTCTTTTTTTTTGTCAGTGATCTCCATGAGATATAGCAATGGAATCGAAAGGGTACAGACATTTTAGTTATGATGTTTGCATAATTTAACATTTTTTTCAGAAGACTTGTTCTAACTCTTAGTTTTACCCATAGTACATTAATGAGCCTTAAGCTTAACATCTCTTCCAACACTGACTATTCCTATCCTTTGTCATCTTTGCCAATTTATGAGATAAAGATTCAGGGTGGTTTAGATCTGCATTTCTTTTATTATTAATGAATTGGCTCTTGTGTTGTCTATGAATATGCACATTCTGTGCACCAGTGATGAGTGGAATCTTCTTTGAAGAAGTTTTTGTAGATATTTTTGTGTCTTGACCGCACTGTGGTGCAGTAATCTGGCCAGGGTTGGGTAAACAGACAATTTTTAGGGTATCCAAATAGCCTCCCTGAGTGAAACAAGGCTGGCAAATGAAGGCCAGCTTACTGAAGTTGGAGCTGGATATACATTTTTCTGGAATGGTTGTGGTGAAAGGAAATGCCATGAAGCTGGGATAAGTTTTACAATAAAAACTAATCTAGTCAACATTCTTGAATATCTACCAAAAGGAGTGAATGTCAGGCTCATGACAATGAGATTGCCACATCCAGGAAAATGCCATGCCTCCATCATCAGTGCCTATGCTCCCACCATGATGAACACTGATGAATTTAAAGAACAATTTTATGATGACCTGGAAACCCTTATCATAAATGAACCAAAAGAGGACAAACTTTTAATTCTGGATGACTTTAAGGCTCAGGTTACCAGACGTGGCAGGGAGACCTTGGGAGGAATAGAGTTGGAAACAGCAACAGCAGTGGTCACCTTCTACTGAAGACTTATGCATCTCATGACCTTCTCATCACAAACACTGTCTTCTGATTATCTGAATGCAATAAAATTTCCTGGATGCATTCTCATAGCAAACATTGGTTGTCTATTAGACTGTGTGATTATAAGGAGAAGAGACAGGTGGTTCAGAGTGCTGAACTGATCACAGACTCATCTTCTCTAAGCTAAATATTCATTTTCAACCAAAGTGGCAGCCCCAAGCCAAAATGAAGACTAGAATGTCAAGAGGTTAAAAAGTGTCTCTCTCTGAGCAGGAACAGTTTGATGCCAACTGAGCCAACACATAGTTGTCAACAGTGGAGCAGAAAAGGAGTGGGTAGCTTTTAGTGATCTGGTGTACAGCACTGTATTTGCTCATCTGGGTCAGAACACTCGCAAACACCAAGACTGGTTTGATAAAAAATGATGGGGAAATACAGAAGCTGCTAAATGAAAAATGAGAACTCCACAGGATTTACCAGCAGTATAGTTGTCTAAGAAGGCAACATTTAGTTCATCAAAAGTAAAGTTCAAGTGAAACTCAGAGAAATTCAGGACTCTTTGCTCAGGCAGATGAAATTGAATTTTATACAGATAATAACAAACCAAAATGCTTCTATGATGCCCTGAAAACTATTTATGGGTCAAAGACATATGGCGCATCTCAATCACTCAGTGCTGATGGATCAACATTGATTAACAATAGGGACACTTACATAGAGTTCTTAATAGATCATCATCAATCAATGCAGAAGCCATTGACTACTTACCTCAGGTTTAAGTCAACCAGTCTCTAGCTGACATTCCAACTGAAAAAGAGGCTTTTGAATGTCATTAGGCTCCTTTCAAGTGACAAAATACCTGGTGTTGATTCTATTCCAGCTCATTTAAAAATTGAAATTTTTCCAGGTAATATGGCATGGAGGTTATCCCCCACCTCACACACACACATACACACATACTGCAAAGGCAAGTTCTTCAACTTGAAATGGTACAAGCCAAGACCAAAGTGTAGGAGTGTTGATATAGGATCTTCTGTTTGAAGATGACTGTACATTCAGTGCAGCTTCTGAATATGAGATACAACAAAATTTGGATCAATTCTCTGCTTATGCTACTTTTGTCCTAACAATTAACACCAAGAAAACACAGGTACTCTATCAGCCAGCACCACAGCATCCATATGTGGAATATGTGGAACCATCTGTTTACAGCAAACGGAGAAGTTTTGAGTCCCATGGACAAGTTCTCTTACCTTGGCAGTGTCCTTTCCAGGAAGGTAACATTGACAGTGAGTTTGACATGAATTACCAGAGCTAGCTCAGTATTTGGGAGGCTCCAAAAGAAAGTGTGGGAGAGAAGAGGTATTAGACTGAAGGTCTATAGAGCTTTTGTGCTGATCTCACTGCTATATGCCTGTGAAACCTGGACAGTCTACCAGCACCATCAGGTAACTGAATTGCTTCCATTTAAATTTTCTGAGGAAGATTCTGAATATCGCCTGACAGGAGAAGATCCCAGACCTTGAGGTCTTTTCTTGAGCTAAACTGCCTAACAGTCTAACATTACTACAGAGAGTGCAACTACAGTGGGTTGGACATGTTGTTAGAATGCCAGAAATGTACTTGCAAAAAAAAAAAAACAACAAAACAAAACTGCTTTATGGAGAACTCACACAGGTCAAGCGCTCATACTAGGACACCCTGAAAGTCTCATTGAAGAATTTTAGAATTGATCATACAGCATGGGAGACACTGACACAGGACCACCCAGCATGGCATGCCTTCATCTGCAAGGGTACTCTGAGGAAGACAGAATTGAAGCAACTCAAAGGAAATGTGACTTAAATAAGTTTAGAGTCCCTACCCCAGGTGTTCACATGGACTATTTGTGCCCACCCTGTGGTAGAACATTCCGCGCTCATATTGATTTGATCAGCCACAGTAGGACATATTGTAATTTGTCTCAAACAGAATATCATTTTAGTCTTCTTCGATAGTGAAGGAAAAGAACCAGTGAATTGGAGCATTCCCTTGCATAGTTATTAATAATTTGCAATTATTCCTTTCACAGTTATTCTTATTCTCTGTCCACTTGTCTATTTGGGAATCATTTTTGATCATGTGTTTCTGTTGTCCAAATAGCTTGGAATTGACTGTTTTCCTTCTTATAAATATGTTAATGTTATTTGTGCAAAAGTCTTTTCAGTTTTACATCATCAAAATTATCCGTTTTTTGAAAATTGCCTATATTCCTTATTTAGTGAAGAATTCATCTCCTACCTTTAGCATTTTGTTTTCTTCTAATTTTTTTAATGTTATGATCTTTAATATTCAGGTCATGTCTCTTTTTTTGAATTTGAGGAATATGATATAGGGTATTGGTTTAAGCCAAAATTCTGTCAACATCTGATATATGTGTGTGTGTGTGTGTGTGTGTGTGTGTGTGTGTGTGTTTGTATAGTGCTTTGTGGCATAAATATGGTATGCATACTGATTATTCAGAGTACCACCTTTTACCAAAAAGTGAACACAATGCAAAATGTAATTATCATTATAAACTTGACTAAAATTAGTACAGTATGTTCATTAGCTATATTCTTCAAAATTAGTAGGCTTTTTATTAGGAGGGATAGATAATTTTTGGTAAAACATTTTAATGGAATTTTTTCATCAATGTAGATGCATCATTTAGTTTATTAATAAATGCTTATTTTATTGTTTTATTGTATCAAATTAACATAGAGGAAAACCAACTCACTCTTTTTTTTTTAGGGTTTTGCAAGGCAAATGGGGTTAAGTGGCTTGCCCAAAGCCACACAGCTAGGTAATTACTAAGTGTCTGAGGCCGGATTTGAACCCAGGTACTCCTGACTCCAGGGCCGGTGCTCTATCCACTGCGCCACCTAGCCGCCCCACCAACTAACTCTTAACTAGAGCATGATGTCTGCTGTTTTTAAAGTGCTGAGGGAGTTGGCAACATTTGCATTCTTTCAGCAGTATAAAAACAATTAAAGAGCAAGATTGACTTTTTAAAAAATAGGATAGCTTCTTCTTTTTTCCCTCTGATTACTGTTGACCAGGTGAGGCCCCCTGGGATACCTTTCTGTGTTCCCATCAAGCACCCTCGCCTAAGTTGGTCTTAAGTTCATTTTAGGGTCATCTTCATGTTACTTTTCCTAGTCCTGTTTTATGATATTTGCCCCAATTTGTAATATCCTAGTGTGGTACTCAATGTAAGTTTAATGTAAGTTCTATTTTCAACTTTATAAAAGAGAGAAAGACACTGTGTCTTTTCTTTCAAGACATAGAGATTGGAGGGGTGAACACTATTATTAGAAAAGAACAGAATCAGAGTCATTTTCAGCCAAGTGGTAAATAGCTTAGTATCAGCTAGTAATTGATAGGTAGGCTTCAAACACTATCAATAGTGAGGGAGAGGGGAAGTACGGAGAAGAGACAGCTGTTGAATTCCCTTTTTTTCCTCTATGAATTGGCTTTATAGACTACTGGCAGTGAATCTATAGCAGAGAACTCTTCTGTTAGAATATAGTCATTGGCTGAAATAACCTGAGTCTCCTGCTTCTAGCTGATTATTTTTTCCCTTGGTCAACAAGTGGGGTCCTGACTCCAACTTTTCCCTTTTAACCTCTGAGCTGCTGAAGCCTCTTGCTAACAAAAGGTTAGTTTTCTATAGGCCATTCCTATCTTATGTTGCAGAGTTTCTGGTCACTTTTCCCTGAGTGTCACATAAAGTGAGTAATGAAACTGCAGATGATACAGAAAATGTTTCAAAACTCAGAAATGCATGAAATATATGTAGAGTGTTATATAATATCAATATGTTTTATCTCTTAATGTTATAATAAGTAAAGTGTATTCTCTTGGTATTAAGAGAGGGCCAAATAATTTTAATGCTGATTTTCTAGATTGAAGGGATGCCAAATCCCTAACCCCTGCCATATGGAAGGAATTAACTAACTATTGCAGTAGTTGAGAGGAGTTATAAGGGCTTGAACTAGGATAATGGTTAGTGTGGAGGTAAGAGTGACAAGATTGGTAATTGGAGTGAGAAGTCAAGGATGATGCCATAGTGGCAGAGCTGGACAAACTGGAAAATTGTGGTGTCTTTTATAGAAAAGGAGAAATTTGAAAGATGGATAGCTGATTTTGAAATGATTATGGGACATCCAGTTTACTATATCCAACAGACCTTGGAGATGAGGTACTAGCATTTAGAAATGTGAATGTAAATCTGGGACTTGAGTGCATAGAGATGAAAATTGAACCCACATAGGTTATCAGTAGAGTAGAAAGAGGGAAGAGAAAGTAGTTCTAGGTCAAGGTCTTGTGTTACATTTGCAAGTAAGGGGCATGTTACATATAGCTGATAAACCAGAAAAAGAAACTAAGGAAATGAGATTTTCCTGGTGGATACCTTTTACTCCTATTCTTTGAAGTTCTTCATTTGTAGTCTGTTGTAGCCTGTTAAAATCCACAATTTACTTTTCCATTTCTCTCTGTATAATGGCCAATTCAGTTCTTTGGAGATTATTATGTTCTGTATTGCCTACATTTATAACAATAGAAACTGGTACTATGATTACAATGAAAGTCTTAATATTTACATAATGCCTTAATGTTCATAAAGCTTAACCATAGTTTTTGTGAAAGTGGTATATAGAAAGATGGGCAGAGCCAAGCTGGCCTGTGGAGGCAGGAATTCCCAGAAGCTCTTCCCCCAAGGCTCAAAATGCTATAAAATTATGACTCTAACCAAATTCTAGAGGGGAGAAAAACCCACAGAAAGACTTGAGTGAAACTGTTTTTCAACCCAAGACAAATTAGAGGATCTGTAGGAAAGGTCTATTCCATTGGGACCAGAGTTGAAAGGAGTCATAATGCAGCCTTATCCATAACCCTATAATACCTAAGTAAACCAGCTCCAACCTTCCAGGAACAGCCCATGGGGTGCCTTGTTCCCTGGGGGGACGCTTGGTTCCCTGGGGTTGCCTGGGTCTGTGGTAGCAGGAGCAGTTTCCATACCTCTTCTCCCAGGGATTGCTGGGGATGGGACAGCTTGGAGGTTTGATAGGAGAACTCTGTTGCACCAGAGTAAGCTTGGCGCCCAGGCCAGTGCAGGACTAGGCCAGCCCCAGCACCTACAGAGCACCCAGCAGCAGCTTCCAAAGTGCTCAACCCTCAAACAGTAAGGGGGTAGGGAGAGATTACAGAAGTTTCCCTGTTGTCCCTGGGGCAGGACTCTGCTGCTTTGCCCAAACTCAGATCTAGGGCCCATTCTGGGCCTCCATACTATCATAGAGGAGCAGGGACCCTCCTCACAGCTCCAGGGAAGAGGGGAGAGCCTATGGTTATCCACAGTCAGAGCACTGGCCAGGAAAGCAGTCAGAGCCTCTCATAAGACATTGGATGAATTAAGGTCCCTGGGGGGCGGTATCCCCTAAATACCCCCAAAACTTTGGAAGTATATTAAAATCAGGTCATAAATTGAGGAAATGAGCAAACAACAACAAAAAAAGAATCTGACCATAGAAAATTACTTTGGTCCCATGGAGGATCAAAATAAATACTCAGAAGATGACAAAGTTAAAGCTTTTGTATCCAAAGCCTCCAAGAAAAATAGTAATTAGTTTCAGGCTATGGAAGAGCTCAAAAAGGACTTGGAAAAGTAACTAAGAAAGATAGAGGAAAAATTGGGAAGAGAAATGAGAGCAATGCAGGAAAATCATGTAAACCAGGTCAGTGGCTTGGTGAAGGAGATACAAAAATACAAAGAAAACAACATGCTAAAACCCAGTTTAGATCAAATGGAAAAAAGCAGTCCAAAAGGTCAGTGAGGAGGAGAATGTTTTAAAAAACAGAACTGACCAGTTGGAAATGGAGATTAAAAAAGCTCTGAAGAAAATAACTCCTTCAGATGTAGAATGGAGCTAAAGGAAGCTGATGATTTTTTGAGCAGTCAAGAGACAATAAAAACAAAACTAAAAGAATGAAAAACAGCTCATTGAAAAAACAATTGACCTGGAAAACAGGTCTAGGAGAGATCATTTTAAAATTATTGAGCTACCTAAAAGTCATGACCAGGAAAAGAGCCTACATTTCATTTTTCAAGAAATAATCCAACAAAATTGCCCTGGGCTCCTAGAAATAGAGGGTAAAATAGAAATTGAGGAAATCTACCAATCACCTTCTGAAAGAGATCCTACCCCCCCAAAACTCCCAGGAATATTATAGCTAAATTCCAGAACTCCCAAGTAAAAGAGAAAATATTACAAATAACCAGAAAGAAACAATTGATTTACTATGGCACTGCAGTCAGGATTTCACAGGGTTTGACAGGGTGTACATTTAAAAGCTCGTAGGGCTTGCCATATGATATTCCAAGATCTTTTTTTTTTTTTTTTTTTTGGATTATAACTGAAAATCAGCTACCCAGCAAAACTGAGCATCCTATTTCGGGGCAACAGTAGATATTCAATGAAATAGGGGACTTTCAAACTTTCCTGTTGAAATGACCAGAGCTGAATAGAAAGTTTGATCTTCTAGTACAGGACTTGGGTGAAGCATAGAAAAAGTGAATGGAAAGGACTAATTATGAGGAATTTAATGATCCTGAACTGCATATATTCTTGCATGGGAAGAAGATAACTCAAATGAACACTCTCAATTTATAAGAGCAGTTAGAAGGTGCATTATATAGACAAGGCACAGGAAGGAAGGGAGCTGAATATAATGGTTTAATATAGTATAAAGATGGAGTCAATGGGTGAAAAAAGAATGTACTGGAAAAAAGGCACGGAAGAGGTAGAACTAACATATTTCATGCAAAGGTAAAAAAAAAAACTTTTGCAGTGGATTGAAGGGGGGGAAGGTGAGGAGGAATGAGTGAACCTTCATTTTCATCAGAAATGACTGAGAGGAAATAACATACACACTTAATAGGGTGAGGAAATCCATCTTACCCTACAGGAAAAAGGAGAGGAAGGGGCTGGGAGAAGGGGGGGAGATGTGGAGGGGGGGTAGGTGATAGAAGAGAGGGAAGATCATGGGAGAAGGCAATCAGAACACACTTTTGAGGGAGGGACAGGGTGAAAGGAGAGAGAAAGAGAGGAATATAATAAATAGGGATTGGAGAGGAATAGAATGGAGGGAGATACAGTTAAATAATATCAACTATAGGATGGACAAAAATACTGCAGCAACTTCTCTGATGGATTTTGCAACCCATTCCAGAGAAAGAGAGCTGATGGTATCTGAACATAGACTGTACACTTTTTTCTTTCTCACTTCATTTTTGTGGAAGTACCTTTTTTTTTTTGTGGAAGGGAGGCTTATGTTTACTTTCACAAGAACATTATTGTAGTAATGTGAAAATAAATAAATAAACCATTAAAACAAAAAGAATTTAAAAAGGATAGAGAAAATGTCTTGTGTTTTTGCTATTAACATGGAAAATTATGCTCATTTTTTATTGTAAGGAGAATGGAATTGATAAGGTGAGTGGACTATTGAAATACTTAGGGGGCTTGAATATACTTTAATTAAAACGATCTATCTGAGGCAACTAGGTGGTTCAGTGGATAGAGCACTGGCCCTCGAGTTAGAACCTGAGTTCAAATGTGGCCTCAGACACTTAATAATTACCTAGCTGTGTGGCCTTGGGCAAGCCACCTAACCCCATGCAAAAAAACTAAAAAGATCCAGAATAGGTGCAACTCCTCCACATAATTAGCTCCTGCTCATACAGACTTATAAATACATTGAAGCAAAAGTTTTCCTAATCCTTACTAGCTACCCTTTAAGCTAAAGGAGTTTAAGATAGTATTAGTGCAACAAAACAGACAGACATCCTAGAAATATGGTTGTTTTTTTAATACATAAAAAATGAAATGTTTCTTCAATGACAGATTTCATGCCTAGCCACCCCCCTGTTGGTCTGTTCTTTTAGATATTTCCAGGAATATTCCCTGGAAGAACTCACTATCTAATAAATAATGAAGTTCTGTTTATTTGCTAAGTTCAAAGTTTCTGCCCTTTCCATTCAGAATTGTTTGGATGTTTGCTAGGTAGTGCTAGTGTTTATTGTTGAGGATAATGTGGTTATTGATTCCATATTTATCTAGTCCAATGAGCAGATAAATTTATTTTAAAAAATTTTCTTCATGATTTGTTATGAGATCAGAACAATTCTGTTGTAGTTAACTCCATTTGTAGGCTATGGTGGAAGAGTAGTAATAAGTTAAATGAGCTCACTCTAAGCCCCCACTCCTCCAAACAACTCTAGAGAACACAATAAATTGAATGTTGATGGGAAAGTCCAAGAAAAAGTCAGTGAGTCATTTTGTCATTTTTCCTAAGCCAGGGAGACAAAGGGGTTGGTGGACACTGGAGATTGACCTTGTCAGAATGTTTTAGATACAAAATACTTTAGTGGAGTAGGGGGTGGGGGAGATGTGCAGCTGGGTCTCGTGCAAGGTATAGGAACAGGTACCAACTTGCAGCTTCATTACCTAGTTCTTGGTAACCATTCTAGGATTGAGAAGACCCACACCCAGTAGTGGCATTCTGGGGGTAGAGTGCTTAAAAACTCCCAAGTGATCTAACTATAAAGGGGAAGGAATTCATTTGGAGCTCATTTCCCTGGAAGAGATGTGTGTCTTGTTTTTCCACATCTAGAAATAAACAGAGCAGGAAACAGAACAAGGGAAAACCTTCGTTCTTTTGCTGTACTAGAAAAAACATCTCAAGTGACTGAACAGTAATCTAACTACTCCTGTTCAGATCCAAACCCAGATCAGGAACTTAAAGAGCTCAGGCCAAGGGTACAGCCATTAGACTTTGCTTTGATAAGACCTCTTTCAGAGCACTGAAAGCTTGCAGATCCCTGATTTTAGTTGTCCCTGAAAATCTAGAACAATGTAAATATTCAAATACCCAGAGAAAGTACCAAAAGGACCAACCGGATCTTCCAGCCCAATATGAGGTCTAAAGTCAGAAAGTAGACTAGAAAAAATGGAGTAATCAAAAAAGAATCTCATTGTTATGGTGAAAGGGAACAACCCAGAAGCAGAGAATTATTCCCAAACTTCTACAAGCAAAGCATTAAAGAGGATTTGGCTACAATTCAACTAGAATTCCTTAAAAAAATGAAATAAGAGTTTTGAAAAGAAGAGATATTTTTGTCATTGAAATTGAGAGCACTAGATGAAAACAAAAATAGAAGAAGAAAAAGAATCATGGAAGAATTAACAATAATCTTTAAAAATTAGAATGAACCCAGTAGAAGCAAATGATCTCATAAGATAAGAATTATTAAAGCAAAATCAAAAGCCTTTAAAAAATTGGAAGAAAATGGCAGTAAATAATAGGAAAATTAACTAATCTAGAAAACAGATTGAGGAGGGGAAAAAACCTAAGTCAGTGGACCTATCCTGCCTCCCCCCCAAAAAACCACACTAAACATCATATTTCATAGTGGATAGAGCACCAGTCCTGGAGTCAGAAGTACCTGAGTTCAAATCTGGCCTCAGACACTTAATAATTACCTAGCTGTGTGGCCTTGGGCAAGCCACTTACCCCCCCCATTGCCTTGCAAAAACCTAAAAAAAAAAATGTAAAGATCTCATTGGGTCACTGTTATTGAAGACCATAACTTGGTGCTGCTGTCTAAACAAAACACAGCAAGACTAGTAAGAATTGGATGAATAAAAACAAATGCCTCATAACTTCTCTAAGTAATTTCATAGACAGACTGAACAAGATGGATCACAAGAGACAAGAACTTTGTAACAAAATGCGTAACATCATCTAACTTCAAGATGAATTAATGATACCTGATACCCTACATGCATTGAGATAAGGGATCAAATAAGATGAAGTGCTGCTCAGAGAACAAAATAATTCTCTGGTTCTGTGTCCTACAAACCTCTCATATACATATATGTGTGTGTATACATATATATATATAATGTGTGTGTGTGTACACATATATATATATATATATATATATATATATATATATATATATATATATATAAATTTGTCACAACTACAATATGAAGGCGCCCCTTTTGAACCTGTTACATGTCTAATTTAATTCCTCAAATTTTCAGCTCTCAGTCACTTTTCATGATCAAGAACCAGAGAATATGTGCCAAAACTATGGTCATAACCCAAACTCATACCTCTCCTGAAACAGCAGACTTCTGTCTACCAAGTCGAACAATATTGTGTACAATGTTATACTGGGCCTTTAATTGGGCCTGTATATATCTGAATAAAGCTTTTTTTAGGGGGGGGGATGCAAGGCAAACAGGGTTTAAATGGCTTGCCCAAGGCCACACAGCTAGGCAATTATTAAGTGTCTGAAACCAGATCCGAACCCAGGTACTCCTGACTCCAGGGCCAGTGCTTTATCTACTACGCCACCTAGCCACCCCTAAATAAAGATTCTTAATTAAATAGTCTAGTCTTCTCCGTTCTTTCCCAAATTTCGGGAAACTATAATGGCCTCTGAAAGAAAGACTAATTTACCCATCCCAAAGAATACCTTAAAAATCTAACCAGTCAGTCCACTTATCCATTTTAAAATTCTCATTAAACTGCCACCTAACCTCCACTATATGTCTGTATCCCCAAAGGGATCAAAAAGGGGGAAGGGCCTACATGTACAAAAATATTTAGAGGAGCTCTTCTTTTGATGGTAAAGAATGAGAATCTGATAGAAATCCATCAATTGGGAAATGGCTGAACAGTTATGGTATATGATTGTGACAGAATACTATTGTGCTTTAAGAAATCACAAGCAGGGGCGGCTAGGTGGCGCGGTGGATAAAGCACGGGCCCAGGAGTCAGGAGTACCTGGGTTCAAATGCAGTCTCAGACACTTAATAAGTAACTAGCTGTGTGGCCTTGGGCAAGCCACTTAACTCCATTTGCCTTACCAAAAAAACCTAAAAAAAAAATCATAAGCAGTTTGATTTCAGAAAAACCTGGAAAAGACTTACATGAACTGATGCAAAGCAGAATGAGCATAACCAGTTGTACACTATATACAGTAACAGTAATACTTCTATGATGAATTGTTAATGACTTAGCTATTATTCTCAGCAATTCAGTGATTCCAGACAATCTCAAAGAACTCATGATGAAAAATGCTATTGAATCTTAATACAGACCAGAGCATGCCATTTTCCACTTTCTCTTGGGGAGGCTTTCTTCCACAAAATAATTAATACAGAAATTTTACGTAATTGCTAATGTATAACCAATATCACATTACTTACTATCTCATGGAAGTGAGGAAGGTATATAATTTGGAAACCAAAACTTAAAAGAATACTAAAAACGGTTTTTACATGTAATTAAGAGGAAAATAAAATATTTTGAAGAACTGTCATCTAGTTTTTTTTTTGTTTTTGATTTTTTTAGTTTTTGTGTGCAATGGGATTAAGTACTTGCCTAACACAGTAAGCATCAAGTGTCTGAGACCAGAACTGAACTCAGGTCCTCCCGATTCCTGGGTCACTGCTCTATCCACTGTGCTGTTTAGCTGTCCTGTCATCTAGTCTTTTCAGATAAAATAATTTTTCTCCCCATACCAGAAAAGGCACAGTCAAAAAAACTTTTGAACTGTCATTTATAGCAGAGAAGATAAAGAAGCTATATTATGTATAGTTAGTTTTCCCTAATGGGGGTGAGATGGTCAATGTTTAACTAAAAAGACACAAGGGGAGCCAAGATGGTGGTGTGAAGGCAGCATTCCCTGACAACTCCAACCTCCCCCCCCCAAAAAAAACATCATATTTCAGGGAAATCTTAAAACCACACAGATAAATTAGAACTAGAAAGAGTTCTCCATTCACCTTGGGGGAAAACCCACAATTAAAAATTCCCAGGGGCAGCTAGGTGGTGCAATGGATAGAGCACAGGCCCTGGAGTCCAGGAGTACCTGAGTTCAGGTCTAGCCTGAGACACTTAGTAATTGCCTAGCTGTTTGGTGGCCTTGGGCAAGCCATTTAACCCCATTGCCTTGCAAAAAAGAAAAAAAATCTTAGAAACAGTCCAAATCCAAATTGCAAGCATCTCAGAAGGAAAAAAATCAAGAATCAAAGAGCCATAGTCAGGGTCACATACCATTTAGTAATCATTGCTCTTCCACAAAAGAGTAGAGCTGGGAATACAAAACTACAGAAGGCTAAGGGTATGTAGATTTACAGCCAAGAATAACTTAGAATAACTTATCTAGCAAAACTGAATATAATACTAGATGAGGAAAATGAACATTTAATGATATAGAGGACTTCCAAGCATTCCTGATTTATTGCCCAGAACTGTACAGCAACTTTGAAATTCAAACATAGGAATTAAGAGAAAAATCAAATAGTAAACATGATCAATGGTAATTGAAACAAAAAAGGATAAACTGCTTATATTCTACTAGAGATAAAGGATATACATATCTCTTCTGAGACTTAATCATTTTTAGATTTTGGAGAAGAATCCTATTTAGATAAGGCATGTCTACTACCAGGGAGGGTTTCTGTTATATCCTTATGATCTTAAGAATGGAAAGAGAGATGAAGAGAAATTCATTTGACCAGTGGGGAAGGGAAAAGATTAGGGAAAATTATCTTGCACCATTAGGATGCCCAAAGAGAAATCTTGAGCAGGAAGTAGAAAAAAAGAGTCATTTACACTCATCTAAACTGGTGAAAGGAAGGAAAAATATACAGAAAGTTGGGTACAGAAATTCATTTTATTCAAAAGGGAACTAGAAAGAAAAGGGGAAAAGGAACTAGTGGGAGGGTAAATTGAAGAGGCAAGGGGAAGGAATCAGCAAAGTCTTAAGGATATTCAAAAATATTTATAGCTCTTTTTAAGTTGGTAAAGAATGGGACTTTGAGGGGATGACTAAACAAGTTATGGACTGTAAATGTGATGGAATAGTATTGTGAATGCATTCATATGATGAAGGTAGTGGTTTCAGAGAAACCTGGGAAGACTTATAGGAACTGAGGAAAAATAACAGGAAACTAAATCAGAAGAGCAATTTATGTGATGATAGTAGGGTAAAAGCAAACACCTTTGAAAACTTTAGGAACTCTGATCATCTTGATGACCAAGTGTGATTCCAGAGGACTCATGATGAAATATGCTACCCCCCCCCCCCAGGCCAAAGACTCAGTACAGAGGTATTGTGCATACTTAAACCTATATATGTATATACATTATATATCAGGGTTGTTTTTCTTTTCTTTTCAATAGGAGGAGACTTAGAGTAAGAGGGAGATTGGATAGATTTTTTTTTGTTTGAAAGAAATAAAATTAATTTTGAAAATGTACTAGTAATCTGAGATATATTAAAGCTAACATGTTAATTATGTTACCTTTTGGGATACTGTGATCTTTTAAATTGTTCTCTGGAAACAGTGTCTGGTCTGTTTATAATGAACCATTAAATTGAAAGATAGGACATTTTTGATCCATTCCTGCCTTTAGTCTTCATTTCCTTGTTGTAGCCTTGTCATTCGCTCCTTCCAAGGTTCAATTTTTCCATTTCCACTTGTATATGTTTGTGTTTCCATTTCTTTTTACACAGTGATTTCAACAAGAACTAATTGTTAAACATTCAACATGAACATTTATACCTCAGGAAGTTAGCAAATCACTACAAGCCAGACATTAATTTGTCATTTTATCGTTCGTCTAGACTTAAGAGAATGTAATAATGAAGATTAAAATGAAATGTATGCTTGTGTCTTTTTTTTATTTATTTTGATTTTAAAATTTTATTTGTTTTCCAATTATATACAATAGTAATATGTACCCATCATTTTTTGCAAGGCTCTGAATTCTACAAATTTTCCCCCCTCCCCCCTCAGGCTGTCTGACAGTCTCTACATTGTTTCCATGCCATACATTGATGTAAATTTAATGTTATAAGAGTAAACATAAGAATAAACACCCCCCCCCCCCAAGAAGATGGGAAACATCAAGAATAGAGAGGAAAAAAATGTACTTTAGTCTGTGTTCAGATTTCAATGGCTCTGTCTCTGGGGTGAGTTGCCTTCTTTCTCATAAGTCCACCAGAGAAGTTGCTTCAATGTTTTTCCCACAGTTGCTATTACTAGCTGTACCTCCACTCTGTTTCTCCCTTCTCTCATTTATTCTTTCTCTCCTTTCATCCTGGCCTTTTCCAAAAGTGTATTGCATCTGAGTACCCTCTCCCTCGATCTTCCCTCTCTTCTGTCACCTATTCCCCCCTTCCCTCCCCCCATTTCTCCTCATCCCATTCCTTTCCTCCCATCCTTCTCCAGGGCAAGACAGATTTCCTCGCCCTATTAAGTGTGCATGTCATTTCCTCCCTGAGCCATTGCCAATGAGAATGAAGGCTCACTCATTCCCCCTTGCCTTCCTCCCTCCCCTCCATTGAAAAAGCTTTTTTTTTTTTGGCTCTTATGTGAAATCTCTCAGCTTCTTCTTCATCTCCTTTTCCTTCCTCGAAGTACTTTCTCCCATCGCCCATTGACTCCATCCCTTTACCACATCATACCATTATATTC
This sequence comes from Macrotis lagotis, assembly GCF_037893015.1. NCBI lineage: Eukaryota > Metazoa > Chordata > Mammalia > Peramelemorphia > Peramelidae > Macrotis > Macrotis lagotis. The sequence goes on from NC_133661.1 coordinate 95,664,653, forward strand.
TGCTCCTTCCTATGTCCTGTCTATATATGCTCCTTCTAACAGCTCTTATAAATGAGAAAGTTCATATGAGTTATCTTCCTATGCAGGAATACAAACAGTTCAACATCATTCATGTTAGTTAGTCTTTTTCTTCCACTCCCTCTGTGGTTCGCTAGCATCCTGTACTTGGAGATGAAACTTTCTGTTCAGCTCTGGTTGTTTCAATAGGAAAGTCTGAAAGTCTCCTGTTTCTTTGAAAATCCATCTTTTCCCCCCCTGAAAGAGGATGTTCAGTTTTGCTGGGTAGTTGATTCTCAGTTGTAAACCAAGATCTTTTGCCTTTTGGAATATCATATTCCAATTCCTACGAACCCTTAATTTGATGCTGCCAGATCCTGTGTAATCCTGACTACAGAGCCTCGGTAGTTGAGTTGTCTGTTTCTGGCAGCTTTTAGAATTTTCTGTTTGATTTGGGAGTTTTGGAATTTGGCTATAATATTCCTGGAAGTTTTTCTTTTGGGATCTCTTTCGGGAGTGACCGATGAATTCTCTCAATTTCTATTTTACCCTCAGCTTCTAGGATCTCAGGGCAATTTTGCTGTATTATTTCTTGATAAATGAAGTCTAGGCTTTTCGGCTAGTCGTGACTTTTAGATACTCTAATAATTTTCAAATTACTTCTTCTGGTTTTATTTTCAAGGTTGGTTGTTTTTCCAATGAGATATTTCACATTTTCTTCTAATTTTTGGCTTTTTTGGAAGAGTTTTATTTCTTCCTGATTTCTTGCAAAGTCATCAGCTTCCTTTAGTTCCATTTTGCATTTGAAGGAGTTATTTTCTTCAGAGAGCTTTTTTGTCTCCTTTTCCAGCTGGCCAATTCTGTTTTTTAAGGCATTCTTCTCCTCATTTGCCTTTTGTTTTGCTTTTTTCCATTAGGCCTAACCTGGTTTTTAACATATTATTTTCTTCAGTATTTTTTGTATATCTTTCACCAAACTGTTGATTTGGTTTTCATGATTTTTCTGCATCTCATTTCTCCTCCCAGTTTTTCCTCCACCTCCCTTAATTGCTTTTCAAAGTCTTTTTTGGGCTCACCCACAGTCTGAGCCCATTTTCTCTTTCTCTTGGAGCTTTTGGATACAGAAGCTTCGATTTTGGATTTTGTCATCATCTGAGTATGTGTTTTGATCTTCCATAGGACTGAAGTAATTCTCTATGGTCAAATCCTTCTTTTTCTGTTGTTTACTTATTTTCTCAATCCATGACTAATTTATAGCACTTCCAAGGCTTTGGAATTGTTTTTTGGGGGGGGAAACCCCATTGGGACCTTTATTCCTCCAAGGTCTTATGCTCTCTAGTCAGTGCTTTGATATGTGCACAGCCACCTAGCTGCCCCCTACTATGCCATTTAGCTGCCACGACCCAATGAGATCTAATTTAGATTACAACAGAGGTTAAATTTATGGACAGAGAGGGAGAAAAAGTAGACTTAAATTTTACTAACTCTGCAGGAGTATTTAGAAGTCTTCCCCCCCCCCCCATCTTTGGAATTTAGAGGGCACTTTAAGATTTGCAAAATGCTTCACATACATTTTAATTTGATCCTTACATTAAGTTTGAATTACAAAAATAAGTACTCTATAACTGTTATTACCCCATTATACAGATGAAGAAATCCGAGGCAAAGAGGTTAAATGACTTACCAAGGGTCATATTGTTTAGCAAGTCTTTCTTTGACTCCAAATCGGTCTGTAAAGCCATCTAGCAGTTAGAAGAAAGATACTTTCCCTAAATATTACTATCATTGATATTATTATTTCTTTGTACTCAGAAGTTGATTTTTGTCTCAAAAGGCACAGTTTTTTTAAAGTAAGTATGGTGTAATATAATATATATATATGATATATAATATAATATAATATAATCATATAGAATCAACCCTGAGAAATCATGATTCTTGACCTAGATGGAGATTTAGAGGGTAGCAAGGAGAAAAAATAAAGTAAGTATGGTATAATATAATATATATTATAATATAATATAATATAATATAATCATATAGAATCAACCCTGAGAAATCATGATTCTTGACCTAGATGGAGATTTAGAGGGTAGCAAGGAGAAAAAAATAAAGTATGGTATAATATAATATATATATATATAATATAATATGATATGATATAATATAATATAATATAATATAATCATATAGAATCAACCCTGAGAAATCATGATTCTTGACCTAGATGGAGATTTAGAGGGCAGCAAGGAGAACAAATAGTCAGATTTTTTTTTTCTTATCACAATGTGATTGTGAGTAGAGTTTATCTGAAAATCATACATAACATAACTCCTAGTGATTGACTGACTTAGTTCCTGGCAGGAGGAGATTGTTGTTACCTTTGTTGTGTCTACAGAAGGCCAATACTTTTCGCAAAACCGAGGAACAGGAGAAGCAGCAGGAAAAACAGAGGCCAAGAAAGAAGGAAGCTGAAGAGGGTAGTTGGTGGTATATTAAAACAGTGACAGGGCAGTGAATTGCAGATTCCTTACAGAAAAACAGGAACTCAAGAATAAGAAATAAATGGATAATAATTCAGTGGTCTAGTTTTCGAAGACAAATAAGCATTTGCTTACTTACACCCTAGTGAAATATATATAATAATTTTAAACATTAATTTTTATAGACATGATTATTTTGAAGTTACATGAAACTTCTATTTTATATGCACACATATGGAAGTAATTCATGAATAATTAAGAAGTTATGTGCAATATTATTTAAGAAATCTGGGAGGTATGTAGTATGTCAGATTTCTACCAATTGATTAAAATTTTAAAACTGGATTGGTACTGTTAAAAGCTGAGTTCTGAAAAACGTGTAGTTCCTTGTGGGTTCTTGATAATCTGGGTTCTTGATAATATTAATCTTATTCTAGAGTCCCAAATCAAACATTGGTTCAAGTGTCAAGGAGAAAGAGTCTGGGATTGGAATGTTGCCTCTAATACACATATCAGAATTGGAAGAAACCTTAGCAACCAGCTAAACCAACTTTTATCCATCTCCAAAATTTGACTGTTTAACATTAATAATCTCTTATTGATACCTTGTGGTTGACATAATGGAACACCATGACAATTTGAAGAATCACATTTATGGGTTCCAGGGGACATGGTAAGATTTGCAGTAGACTATAGCTGTAACAGATGACAATCACAAATGCCATAAAGGACATTATTATATAAATAGAAAAGGAGAGTAGCCTTGCATGTAAGAAAAACAAAGGAATGTAGAAAAATAACCAGTAGCACCAGTATTCACAGAACATTAACAGTCAGAAGATCTCTAACATACTTGGTTGATCCTATATAATAGATTTGAGAAAGAGCAGGAATAGGAATTGCATAGGATGAGAAGGCACGAATGGGTTACTATCTGTATACAGATAGTACCTATGCTGACAGAATGACAGGTTTTTGACTATATCACTAAAAAATCTTATTTAAGATGGAAAATTTTTAAGTGCAATTCTTTAGTGATCTCTAGATGTATGTAGTCTATTAAAGACAAAAACCTAGTGTATTCAGATAATATTAATATCTTTTATTTTTGTATTGCATAAATTTTCTATTGCATCCTTCCCCTCTTTGAGAAATAACAGAATTATTCAAAAAGAAAATGGGAGGAAAAAGGAAGACAAAAAAATTAGTAAAACCAGTCAACACATTAAGAAACAAAATCTTAAATATATGCAATATTTCTGATCCTGGAACTACTTTACTAATTCTTGGAATGTATGTGGTGAGGAGCAGTTTTCTCATATCACTTTGGTATCAGTCTTGTTCATGATGATTTTGCAACTTTCATTTTCAGTTGTTTTGTGGTTGTGCTTTTTTTTTTAGACTTTGGGATAGTCAAACATATTGTTTGCTTAGCTCTGCTTAGTTCACTTTACAGCAGTCCCTGTTAAGGTCAGGTCAGTACAATACTTGGTTAGAAATAAGAATTTGTTATGTGAAAAAAAATTTAAATTAAATGCTTTTAATTAGCAAAAATATGCCACGGTTCCCTCTCATCCCAAATCTTATGCTCTCTATTGAAAACAAAAGTCAAACAAAACCCTTACGCATGGCCATGTATAACACAATATACATGCATGTGTAAATATATACACCCATGGGCACATATATGTCTCATTGTGTATGGAATCTTTTAGTTTTTAAAAGGTAGGTTGTAGTTGTTAATTAGGCTGATCAGAGTTCCTAAGTCTTTCATAGTTGTTTGTCTTTACCCTTTTGTTATTGCATAAATTCCTCTCCTGATTTTGTTCACATTACTCTATATTAGTTTATATGTCTTCTTAGGTATTTTTGAAATTTCTTGGAGTTTGAATGCTGTAGCCATTGCTACATTCTGAATCTGCTTCTCTCTTGGTAATAGAGTCCAGGGGTAGTTCCTGGGTGGCAGTGGACGGAGAGTAGTGCCCTTCTCCTCAGTTGTTCTGATCTGTACCTGGGAACTGGATAGTCAAAGAAAAAGCTTCTACTTGGCATCTTTTCCCATTGTAGTGCCCTGGTATTAATGAACAAATCTAGTATTGATTTGCTCTGGTGTATAGCCTAATCCTGGGCTGGAATGCTCAACCAGTAGTTCTGCTGACCAGACTTAATCCTAAATGCCCTACCTAGGCTGTACCAACTTGGACTGGAAAAATCATTCATGACTTTTTTGGGGGGATTTCCCTAATCAGGATTATGTGTATTTTCTAGATGTATTTGGAGGAGGGTTTTTTTGTTTGTTTGTTTTGAGGCAGGGAGAGACTTACTGTCCAGCATCCTGCTAACACCCCAGTAGAAACTTAATTTATTGGGTTCATCTGGGAGAAGGAGAAAGGGGAGAGAAGAAATGAAATAAAAATCGAATACCAGGAAGAACATAAAAAGTCAGTGAAAATAAAAAGTTCCAAATGAGGTTTAAGAATTTAGAAACACAGAATCTTCATACATAAAGTAGGAAGGAACCTTTGAGACTATTATAGTCCAGTTGCTTCTGTGAATTTTGTCTATCTAGGACATAGAAGAAAGAGACAAGTATATGTGAGATGCCTGCATTAGTTTTTCTTTCTTATCTTCTGGGGGGGAAATAAGGGTATTTGTAAAACTTGATTCTATGAGATGGAACATGGAGTCTATTAAGTAGTATTTACTCCAAGGAAATATTCCCTTTATTCTTATGTGAGAGGGCTTAACTATGTCTCAGAATTTTATAGAAAAGTTGGTAACATTTTAGAAGATTGTACAAGGAAGAATATTGCCAAATATAATAAGGTTTTTAACAATCTATCAATAGACATTTATTAAACACCTACTGCATGTCAGTAACTATGTTAAAGAATTGAGAATACGCATGCCATATTCTTTTTCTTTTTTTTTTTTTAAGGGTTTTGCAAGCAGATGGGGTTAAGTGGCTTGCCCAAGACCACACAGCTAGGTAATTATTAAGTGTCTGAGGTCGAATTTGAACTCAGGTCCTCCTGACTCCAGGGCCAGTACTCTATCCACTGCGCCACCTAGCCGCCCCCATGCCATATTCTTTTAAAGTCAGTTATTAAATTTGATTAATCCTGACAAAATAGGGAGAAGGCTACAAATTATTGATACAGGGATTTAACAAAACACATGTTCATACAATGTGCTATTATTATAGCATGGTGTAAAATTTACTCTCGTTTAGAATTTTTGGAACATTGTGATTACTATCTCAGCCTACTTAGTTTTATAATTAATTATATTTGTACTTTCAAAGTCTTAATCAGTTTCATGATTTCATCTCTTGGTCTTTTTTAACTCCATTTATATTTTTGTTTCATATTGTCTGTAATCTGTCACTAGATTTGACCTATCTGTATGTGGTCCATTATTTTGTCATTTCTTTTAGTTATTAGTAATCCTGCAAGTGTCCTATTAGGATATTTCAAGCTGTGCACTTGTTTTCAAATTTTCAAATTTCAAAAAATTTGAAACTGATTAATTTCATCAACTCCTCCTTCTCTAATGTTTCTCAGAGCATGTCTTCTCCTTAAATATTTTAAATATAAAAACTGCAAGTAGGTCAGATTTCACTAAAATGAAGTGTACCTCAGAGTTTCTGTAGGACATTAGGTATAAAAGAAAAGAGACTTCCTAATCTAAGTCCCTAATTTTGCAAATGAAGAAACTGAGATTCAGGAAGATTGTGATTTACTTGCCCAGTATTAAATTAAACTTCTTCAAGTAAGTAAACAAATCCCACAGGTAACATTTGAACTTAAACTCTAGAACCTCAGTTTTTTTCATTGTACCACATTATCTTCTATCCTCTGTAATCATTTCAGCTGGTAATATTAGATTCTCTTTCCATATTTGCCACAAAGCCTTTAATTGAAGAGTTCTTTACCTGGAGCGAATAGATAGATAGATAGATTTCATGAGGTATTAAAACCTGGTTGGGGGGGAAAACAAAACAAAACAAATCTTTATTTCAACTTAGTTTTTTTTTTTAATAATCATAGGTATTTTATGAATTTTGAAGCATTCTTAGAAAGGGTCTGAAGGTATCACTTGTCTTTCAGATGTGCCTGGGACACAAAAAAATAAAGAACCTCTACTTCATTGCATCATGAACAGATTTCCTTCATTCTGTCTGATCTTCCCTTTTCAACAGATGGTAATAGGATGCTAGTATGTTGTAGTGTAGAAGATATTAGAGAACATGGTCCTAGCTCTATCTTTGCAGTAGCTTTATGTTCTTGGTCTATTTATTTCCTTTCAGCTTCAGTTTCCTTATCTTTAAAATCCCATCATTCAAACCTTCAGTTATCCTTTCAGCATTCAAGTACTGTGATTCTAGAAAATATTTTTAAAAACTACACATAAAATATGAGTCTTATAAAGTTGGAAGTAAAATAAAATGCTTTCAGGTAATTATCACAAAGATTTTTCTTTTACTTTTTTTGCAGTGAGATTAAAACTTTAAATTTATTGCAAGTAATTATGAAATATGTCTTCAGTTTCAAGTTCCACCTACAGAGATGATCAGAAGGATTATCCCACCCATTCTCATCTATAGGATTACTTAGTAAATGATGTCTGAATAGTATATTATGAAAAGAAAAAGTTTGTTTTGAGTTATGCTTTATTCATTGTGATTCAGATCTGGTTTTTCATAATTGTCTAGGAATTTTGCATAGAGTTTTGAAATAGCTGATTACTCTGAAATTTAGTACTCTGCTAAAAATGATCAAGATATGTAGCTTCATTTCATCCACCATCTTGATATTAAAATGGTAATCGATAACTTTTAAGTGTGCCTATCTTATATTGAAAAGATCGCAGTGACATTTGCTAGGGGAGTCAAGATTGATACCAAATAGCATTTGGGTAATACTTGATTGCTTACAAAGCACTTGAAAATTATATACATATACGTGTGTGTGTGTGTGTGTGTGTGTGTGTGTGTGTGTGTGTGTGTGTATAAGAAGACCTGCTTTTCTTGTTAATAACCCTTGAAAGGAGGTGTACTCATTTTGCAAAACCCTTGAAAGATTTGATTTGACTTGCCAGTGGTCACACATTTAGTGAGTATCTAAGGTAGGACTTCAGTTCTAGGGTAGGGCCTTTTCCCTTACTCTTGGTTCTTTCTCAGAACAAATCTAGGGGAGGGTAGATAGGCAAGGAAATTAAAGTAAAATCAAATGAGGACATATATGTGAAATGATGTACAAACCTTAAAGGGCTATGTAAAAGTTAGTTGGTTATTTCAATTTTATTTATAATAATAATATTGATGATAATTATATTAATGAAAAATACATTTTTAGTATCTTATGGCTAGTTATTGGGAGATTTGGAACTAGGGGCTAATAAGTACTAGTTTTTTTAAAATCTTAATATTTTTCCAATTACATGTGAAAACAGTTTTTAGTATTCACTTTTGTAAAATTTTGAGTTCCTAATTTTGCTTCCTCTTTCCTTTCCCTTCCCCATCTCCAAGATAGCTAGCCATCCAAGATAGGTTATACAAAGCATGAGCATATTAAATGTGTTTCCAGATTAGTCATGTTGATTTTTATTTCATTTTGAAAAGAGGGCAGTACCTACTTTATCATCCCTACTTTCACCTCCCAAACAGAATCAAAGTACTACTAAAATGTTCTTTTCACTATAGCAAACTACTTTTGTAAGAATTCTGTAGTTAGACTGACCAAAAATGACCAGAAAGGAAAATGATCAATGTTGGAAGGGATGTGGGAAATCTGGGACACTAATACAGTGTTGGTGGAACCATGAATGCATCCAACTTTTCTGGAGAGCTATTTGGAATTACTCCCAAAGGCCAACAAAAATGTGCATACAAGGGTCAGCTAGGTGGCACAGTGCATAGAGCACCGGCCCTGGAGTCAGGAGTACCTGGGTTCAAATCACACTTAATAATTACCCTGCTGTGTGGCCTTGGGCAAACCACTTAACCCTATTTGCCTTGCAAAAACCTAAAAAAAAAAATATTCATAGCAGCTGTGTTTGTGGTGGCAAAGAATTGGAAATTAAGTGAATGTCATTCAATTGGGGAGTGGCTTAGCAAACTGTGGTGTATGTATGGTATGGAACACTTGTTTTATTAGAAAACAGGAGGATGGGAATTCAGGGAAGCCTGGAAGGATTTGCATGAACTGATATTGAGTGAAATGAGCAGAACCAGAAAAACATTGTACACTCTTAACAGAGACATGGGGCTGCTGTCAACCTTGATGGACTTGCTCATTCCATCAGTGCAACAATCAGGGCCAATTTTGGGATATCTGTCATGGAGAATACCATCTGTATCCAGAGAAAGAATTGTGGAGTTTGAACAAAGACTTCAATTGGGGGGGGGGGCTGTTATGTTATTATGTAATTTTGCTGTCTCTTATACTTTATGTTTCTTCCTTAAGGATATGATTTCTCTCATCACATTCAACTTAGATCAATGTATACCATGGAAACAATGTAAAGACTAACAGACTGCCTTCTGTATTGGGGGGGGGACCAAGAATAGGGGAAAAAATTGTAAAACTCAAAATAAATAAAATCTTTCTTAAAAAAAACAGATTCTCTAGTTAGCAGATCTTTTCTTTCTCTAGGAGTTGGGGAAATCAAAGATAGTTTAACCCAAAATTCCTTCCCCTGTTTTTTCATTCATACCCACCTCAGCCTCTATACTCCCCATATCCCTGAAATGCTCTGACTTCTTCTATCCTTCTACCCCGCTGGAAATCCAAGTTAACAAGCTGACCTTCCTTTTAGATCTTTTTCTTTCATGTTCGTAGCTTTTTTTTAGCATTTTAGTTTTTCTTTTTTGTTGTTTATTTTCACATTATTTAAAATAGTCTTGATGATATAAGAAGTAAATATAAATCCCCTCTCCTCCCATAAAAACAGAAAAACCTCATGAAAAATAAAGTGAAGAGGGGGCAGCTAGTTGGCACAATGAATAGAGCACTAGCCCTGGAGTTAGGAGGCCCTGCATTCAAATCCAGTCTTAGACACTTTAGTAATTACCTAGTTGTGTGATCTTGGGCAAGTCATTAATCCCATTGCCTTGCAAAAAGGGGGGGGGGGAAGAAAAAGAAATGAGAGAGAGAAAAAAATTGTACTTCAGTTTATGTTCAGATATCATCAACTCTATCTCTGGGATGGATCGCATTCTTTATAAGTCAATCAGAGAAGTTGCTTCCATATTTTTTTCCCCACAGTTGCTATTGCGGATTGTATTTTCCTCCATCCATTCTTCCCTAGTCCCATTTACTTTATTCTCTCTCTCCCCTTTCACTTTGTTCCTCCTCGAAAGTGTGTTTTAGGGAAGCATACAGCATCAGCCCTGGGGCCAGGAGGACCTGAGCCCAAAACTCAATCCTACCACCTTCCAAAAAAACCCCAAAGAAGTGTGTTATATCTGACTCTCCTCTCCCATGATTTTCCCTCTCCTTTATCAACTACACCCCCCCTCCCTTCCCCTGTCCCCTTTGTCCCATCCCTTTCCTCTTTTTTTTTCCTTTAGAATAAGACAGATTTTTATACTCTATTGTGTGTATGTTGTTTCCTCTCTCAGCTGTTTCTGATGAGAATGAAGTCTCACCCATTACCCTTCATCCTTCTTCCTTCTCACTCCACTGCAAAAGCTTTTCCTTGACTCTTTTATGTGAAATATCTTGGCCCATTCTACCTCTTCTTTCCCTTTCTCCCAACACATTCCTATTTCACCCATTGACTCCATCTTTTATTTATTTTTTAATTTAATATTGATTCTCCTTTCATACAATGTTTTTTATATATTAATAAAATATTCTTGTTTAAGAGTAAACAAAATAGCCCCTCCCCCAAAAAAGACTTCCAGTATATTATATTCCAAGCCCTATGAGCTTTTATTATAGTTGCTGCTAAGTCCTGTGAGATTCTGATTGCAGCTCCACAGTATTTGAATTGTGTCCTTCTGGCTACTTGTAATATTTTCTCTTTGACTTGGGAGTTCTGGAACTTGGCTGTAATATTCCTGGGGATTGGTTTTTTGAGATCTCTTTTTCAGGGGAATCAGTGGATTCTCTCCATTTCTATTTTGCCCTCTGCTTCTAGGATATCAGGGCAATTTTCCTGTAATAATTCTTTGAAAATGATGTCAAGGCTCTTTTCCTGGTCATGACTTTCAGGTATTCCAATAATTTTTAAATTATCTTTCCTAAATCTGTTTTCCATGTTGTTTTTTCAATGAGATGTTCACATTTTCTTCTAATTTTTCATTCTTTTGGTTTTGAAGTATTGAGTCTTGATTTCTTGTAAATTCATTAATCTCCCTGAGTTCTATTCTTTGTCTGAAGGATTTGTTTTCCTCAGAGAGCTTTGTTGTCTCTTTTTCCATCTGGCCAGTTCTGCTTTTGAAAGCATTCTTCTCCTCAATAAGTTTTTGAACTGTTTCATCCATTTGACCTATGCTGGTTTTTAGCATGCTATTTTCTTCAGCATTTTTTTGGATTTCCTTGACTAAGTTGCTGACTTCATTTTCATGTTTTTCCTGCATCTCATTTCTTTACCAAGTTTTTCTTCTAACGCCCTCATTTGATTTTCAAAGTCTTTTTTGAGCTCTTTCATAGCCTGAGCCCAATTTCTGTTTTTCTTGGAGTCTTTAGATGCAGGAGCTTGTGCTTCCTCATCTTCAGACTTGAGTGTTTTGATCCTTTTTGGGATCATATGCAAAATATTTCTCAATGCTGTTCTTCTTGTTTCTCTGCTCATTTTCCCAGGCTTAGCCTGTTTTAGGGTGCTTCCTGAGCTTTTGGGACACTCCCACAAGGGTCTCAGTGTGAGAGGCTCTGTCCTCCCTCCTGGTCTGTGAATGACTACATATGCCCCCCTCTGCCAAGGGGGTGAGGTGGGGGGGCCATTGCTGTTCTATGGGGGGGGGCTAGACTGCGATCAGGATCTGAATGTGGTCAGAGCCCCAGAGTCCTGTTCCAGGGGCAGAGGACAGAGTTCTGCAGTCTCTCCTCACTCCCCTCCCTAGGTTCAGTGGGCTCATGCCCTTGGGGGCTCCTGCTTACTGGCTCCACCTGCTTCTGTTTCCTGGATCTGGGCTTTTTGGTGGCTATACTGCTCCCTGTGTGCCCTGAGGGCTGGGCTTCTTCTCCTCACTCTGGCAGAGGTCTCCCTACTGTTCCCCCAATTTGTGCTCGGTGCTCCCTGGGGCGTAGGTCAGTAAACTCCCCCACTGCTGTGAGCCGCAGCCCCCCAGTGCCCTGGGACTGCCTCCGAGAGGCTGTAGTTCTTTCCCTCTGGCAGTCCACTCCTCCAACCCTGGGGAGCAGAGCCTTTCTGCTCTTTTCCAGGTTACCTTGAGTAGGACAACTGCTTCACTGGGTCTCTCTGTGGGTTCTCTCTCTCAAAAATTAGGCCTATGCCTAGTTTATGCCAGATTATTTTCAAGTGTTTCCAGAAGTTTTGTTGAATAATGAGTTCTTATCTCAGTAACTTGAGGTTTTTGGATTTATCAAACCTCAATTACTAGGCTATTGTGTTGATTTTCTTATGAACTTTTGTATATTTAGTATGTTTTTCTCATCTACCTTTGTAATTTCTTAACTAATACCAAATGATGAATACTAGTACCAGCACTTACACTCCTATTATAGTTTTACAGTCTATATCTTTCTGAAGTTCACTTAGCTTTTTCTTTATATGCTTAGATTCTCTGCCATTTGAAGCACGTGTGTGTGTGTGTGTGTGTGTGTGTGTGTGTGAGAGGGAGAGGGAGGAGGGAGGGAGGGAGGGAGAGAGAGAGAGAGAGAGAGAGAGAGAGAGAGAGAGTGTTAATTCATTGTTTATGGTATATTTTGGTATGTTAGCATATTTGTGATATCCTCAAAGTTTCTTTTGTAAGCCAGAAACTTATGCTTTTTTTCTTTGAATTTTTCGTCAGACTCAAGCCATTTTTCACATTTCAATATCCGAAAACCACAGAGGATGAGAGTGAACTTTTATATATCCAACAATATGGACTTACAGAAGGCCGCCTTAAAGTTACCCTAATAGAATGTAGCAGGTATGTTTGTTCTGTCATTGCTAATTTCAGTTAAGATAAATGAGGTGAATAATGTTTAAGTAATATCAGCATTTACTTTTATTATTTATTTTCTGAAAATTTATGCTGCTTCATCTGTTATATTGCTATAATCCTAAGTTTTATCTCATGTTAAAGTAATTCTTTTATTTTAGAAAATAAGTGGCCTCCCAGAAAACAAGATATGAAAAGAAAATACTTCTAGGGAAATAGTCACTAGAATTAAAAAAAAATTTTTAAGAAATCCTATTGTTAGCATTTGAGATCACCTTTTCCTAAACTAGTATGAATGTCAATTGTTGTTATTTGATTTGGTGAGTGGGGTACTGCATTTTTTTTTCATAATTCTAAATAGTCTGGAATAGATTGGGAACTAATAGAGATTAGGGATTGGGTAATATTATCCTTGATGCATCTGAAAATACAACTGCTCATTTAAAATACTGACCCAGGAGAGAAATTGACACATGCTGTATGTTTAGCTTAAATATATTAAATATATTAAAATATATGAGGAAAAAAAGATAGTTTTTCTAGGGTAACTTTCTGCCTCAGATAGCCCATTTTACTTTTTGGATAACTCTAATTGTTGAGAAATATTTTCTTTCCTATAGTAGAAATCTGTACAATTTCTATTCATTGATTCTAGTTTTGCCTCCTGGAATCAAGAAGAAAAATGCTTTAGTGGATAGAGATACCTCTCAAATATTGTATAGCTGTGTGGCCCTAGACAAGTCACTTAACTCTGTCCATCTACATTTTCCTTATTTAATAAGAGTACCTCCCTCATAAAATTGTGAAGATCAAATTGTGAGGGATGATGTGTTCAAATAATGTTGCAGTGTTCAAATATGTTTCAAATTTAAAAGCATTGTAAAAATATTAGGTATTATTATTTTTTCTATTTTATGTAAGCCCTTCAATTACTAGAAGGCATTTATGTTGTTGCCCTCTTAAATATTACCTTTTCTGTGCTTAACATTCCTAGTTTCCTTCAGTTGATCATCTTATGATGATATCCTAATAGGTTTATCATCAATTTGTCCATTTCTAATATTGTATCTAAATGTTCTTTGACCAGGGACCAATGGCTTTAACATTTCCTTAATTCAGAATACTAGCCTTCTAGTCTTAATCTTTTATCCCTTCACTCAACTCATACCAATGCTTGAAGGTTGTCCTTGGAGGACAGTTGATTATTCTCTCAATATTCTAAGAGGGAATCCTTAGTACTGTTGCTCACTGTTGTGATCTCCCATTTTTGGTTAGTCAGCAGAAATAAATTCACTTTGATAAAGTGATAGCAAAAGCACTTGGTGCAAAACATTTTTATCAATCTAGGGACACATACCCATGGTCGCCATGCACCCTCCCCACAATGTTCTCCCTGGGGAGAATGGGCTAAACAGATGTAAAGTACAATGTTCGTCAGGAACATGTGAGGCCAAGGGTTACTTTGTGACTTCTACTTCTGAAGATGATTTTTTTCTTTGTGTGTTCCTCATGAAATTGTAGGGCAGACTATCAGTGATAGAATCAGTGCTGCTATAGAACAGGTTTGCTTTGTCCATGATATGATTCTTTCTCCAAAAAAATTCCTTTGAGTTTTTGCAATAGCATTGGGTGTCCAAAACTTCTCCAGGAGTCAAAGTGGAGGTCTGGACAAAACATCCCTGTGTGTCCCATCTTACCTGTAACACACCTAAATTCTCTGGGCACCCTAAAACAACATAGCATTTCTCCAGGAATCCCTGTGTCACCTGGGAAATTCCAATTGAATATCCATACTCATCCCTCACTAGGGTAAGTAGACTTAGGTTACAAAAAAGAGGATGATCAAGTAAATCCCAAAAGGGATTAAATATTTGTGATTTCTCTGGATCTTGAGTTTTATAGGTAAGCTCAGAAAGGTGAGGTTGTTTTTTTTTTCTCTAGTCTGGTCCATTAACACTTCCTAAATTTCTCCCCCCCCCCCCACTCCTCTTTTAGAATTCCTTTAATGTGATTTTTTTCCTGCCATTTGAATGTAAACTCAGGAAAGCAAGTGATAATTTTGTTTGCTTTTATGTGAATCCCCAGCATTTAATATAGTGTTGAAATTGTAGTAAACACATTAAATTCTCTATCTTAGTCCAGCTTAGATCACCTCAAGAGAAAAGAAAAAAAAACTTCATGAGCTATTATAGTGTCCTGGGCTCATATCACTAGAAATAGTTGGATAATCTTGGATAGGTTTCAGTACATCAACATTCAAACTAAAGTTATCTTAAAGGTTAGAGAGGACTGACTAAATCTTGTGAACCAGTCATAAGACTTTTTTTTTTTATTGCCTGGCAATATCCAATAACCCTAAATCCTAAGGTCCTTTCAAATAGATTAAGGACTTGTTAATTTGTTGTCATGACATTATAGAAAAATTCCCTAATATTAAATATATTGTGTTGACTGAACAAGAATTTTACCTTTAAACTGAATGCTGATAAGGAGAGTAAAAACCTACATCAATACAAAGACTCATTTAAACCCTTTATTAGAAGAAAAGACTATAGGAAGGTTTACAACAGGTAGCTTGATTACTTGATTTCTTAGAGCTATAGACAAATCTCAAAATGAGAAAAATTTATTCATGTATATTTAATTATATAACTTATTAACAAGGAAACATGTAAGTAGAGGTCACATATTAAATTTGAATATAAAGAAGTTGATAATTCCCATTAGAAAATAGGACTGATTAAGAGAAGTCTTTTTATTTTCTTTTGAGCATAAAGAATAAATTCCCTTTTATACTCTCCTTTTTGAAACATAACCATGGTTCTTTACCTGAGTTTGAGTAATGTAACATCTTTCTTTGACTATTTGAAACTGTTAATATTTGATATTATTAGAAGTGAAAATAATGTCTCCAAGTTATTGTAACTTAGTATCTGCCTCAGAGGAAGAGGTATCCCTAACTGGCATGTTATACCACTTACACCTGTTGAGATTTTGTCCATTGGAGATCTAGTTCAGATGTCATTTTTCATTCTGTCTCTGATCATCCTAACCAAAATCAGTTTCCACTTTTTTGTATTTTTTTTTTTTTTTAGGGTTTTGCAAGGCAAACGGGGTTAAGTGGCTTGCCCAAGGCCACACAGCTAGCTTGGTGTCTGATACCGGATTTGAACACAGGTACTCCTGACTCCAGGGCCAGTGTTTTATCCACTACGCCACCTAGCCACCCCTTTTTTGTATTTCTTGTAAATTGTACCCCTATACCTCTCTCTTCCCATTCCTCCCTCCCTCCCCTTCTCTCTTTTATCAGATTGTGTTACTCGTCATGAGCCTTAATTAATTCTCTTACTGGTTATAAATTCTTTAATGTTTGGGGTTGTCTTTTTTATCTTGTCGCATAGTTTTTTAGTTTGTTGTGATAATAAGTATATTGTAATAATAAATTGAATCAACTTATTTTAAATAGTAGCTATTACTAAAATGACTTGGTATAAAATATACACAATATAAAAAATCTATTGCATCATAAATTACTTACAACTAATGTTTGCAATCATAAAGCTTTAAATTAAATATTTAATATCAACTTTACTTGCCTTAGGAACTTAGAAGTTGTTTCAGATGACTTGGGGCTTTTAAAGCTGACGAGAGACTTCATTTGGTATCTTTTTTTTCCTTAACAAAATTCCAAGATCCTAGAGGGCCATAGACTTAGAATTAGAAGGGATTTCAGAGATGATCAATTGAGACCTAATGGGGTAAAGTGGGCAATCCAGGGTCACATATTAGCTAAGTACCAGCACCAGAATTTTATTCCTGCTTCTTTAACTTCAGCCCAGCACCCTTTTCATCAGAAGAAGATGAACTCAAAATCATTGAAGCTAATTCTGGAAATAAAACTGAAAATATAATCATTTTATATCTAGGGTAGGGGATTTTCTTTTCATCTTTTTTGATTGAGTCTAGAGGTATCCATTCACAACAAGCAGCCAAATTTCCTCTTAACTATAACTTTCTACTTTTGATTGTTAATTTTAATTGTTGGCTATTTACTTATTATTAGCAATAAAAACCCTTGAAGAATATGAGGCTTATTATCTCAGAGATGACATTGAATTTAGAAAGTTGGAAACTTGTACCTTTTTAATTTTTTGGTGTGATAAACCCAGGGAAAAAATGATTGCAGTGTTATATACCAATGAAACAAACCTTAAAATAGGAAGACTAAAGAAGGCAGTTAGGTGGTATAGTAGGTAGAGTGTTGGATGAGCAATAAGACCTGAGTTCAAATCCAGATTTTTCACATACATGTATATCATTATAATAACTGGTTTTTGTTGATGTTGTTGTTGGTAGTTTTATTGCTCTAAAGACCCTTTCTCTACCCTCTACCCCTGTCCACTCCCTCCAACTCCATAGAACCATATAATTTTTGGGTATTTCATTTGTACATTATGGGAGCTATTTCATTAATGTGTGGATGTCATTTTCTAGTTTGGTTAGTTCTATTATAGTCAAAAGACATACAGGAAAAAAAATAACTTAGACTGAGAGTTATACCTTTTTTTCCCCCTTTGATCTCAGGCTTAAATAGCAGAACTTGAATATATGTCTTTGTAAGTCACTATTATATGTGTAATATATATATATATATATATATATATATATATATATATATATATATGAGAATATGTATATTCCTTTTTATTCATCATCATAGGTATAGTGTTCTGGATATTGTATTTTCCAATTAAGCACAAGTCAGAAATCATTTTATTTAATTTAAAATTATTTTAATTCCAAGTCATTGATGACTTAGAGAGCTATTTAAAAATGGAGATGCCCTCTGACATATTTCTGTTCCAAGACAGTTTTAAATAACATTTTTAGAAACACAAGAGAAAATCTAATGAAATAATATAGTTCTGGGTTAACATTAGGAATAGTTAAAAATTAGGAACAGGTCTCTGTCCCCCTTTTCCCAGATTGCTGTCCTAGAAAAACTAATATGGTTCTCCGAGATACTTAGATGAAGAAGGCAAAATGAATAGGGGTGTTTCCCTAGTACTATCACTTCTAGTATTAGAAAGAGCAGACTTTCCTTGAAATGGGTCAATATCCTGTCAGTTCCAAGAATGCGAAAAGACAGTATTGTTCTTATGTAGAGTTGTCTAAGTTATCACTCAATCCACTGACCAATGGAAGATGCTTTCCCCTTTAATAACAACACTGGAAACTGGAAAGCAAAGAATTCTTTTTTATTAGTCCAGATAAAATATTATTTCTCAATATTTTCAATGTTAAAAATATAGTTGTTTTTTATAAATATATTTTCACAATACTTCTGACAATTTTAATTGATTGTAAATGAATATCATAGTATTCAGGTATTTTTAGTTGTGACTGACTATGACTCCATTTGGGATTTTTTGGGCAGAGATACTGGAGTGGTTTGTCATTTCCTTTTCCAACTCATTTTTCAGATGAGAAAACTGAGGCAAGCATTGTGAAGTGACTTGTTAAGGGCCAGATAGAATTCCTGACTTCAGACTTGTCAGTCTATCTACTGTGCCATGATTAAATATGTCATGCTTAAAATAGTTAAGTGTCTTAGGCTTTTTAAAGTTATTAGGACCCAGGTGACTTCTCCCTCCCCTTCCCTTCTCTCCTTTCCTGTTCATACTATTTCACCTGGTGATCTCATCAACTCCCAGGTATTCAGTTATCTTTACAAAGCTAACTTCTTTCTTAACCTTCTGTCTTACATCTCTGGGTATGAATTGGACATCTCTAGTTGGATGTCTCAACAATATTTCCCCCAGATCTTTTCCTTTTCCTACCTTCCCTAATACAATGAAGGGAAATAGGCTTAAAAACCTGGGTGTTCTCTTCAACTTTCCACTCTCCTTCATCCCATGTAACCTAGGTCAGTTGCTTCTACCTTCAAAAACATAAACACTGTCTCTTTTTTTTTTCTTTTTTTTCTTTTTAGGCTTTTGCAAGGAAAATGGTTAAAGTGGCTTGCCCAAGGCCACACAGCTAGGTAATTATTAAGTGTCTGAGACCAGATTTGAACCCAGGTACTCCTGACTCCAAGGCTGGTACTTTATCCACTATGCCACCTGGCCGCCCCTTCCTTTTTTTTTCTAATGCTTCTACCACCTTAGTACAAACCCCCATTCCCCTCACTGTTGTAATAATCTGTTCAAATCCTCCTTCCAATCATCTGTCAAAGTGATTTTTCTTTTTTTATGAATTATTTACTACAGTGGTCTTGTTGTGAAAGTAAAAATAATCCCCCTCCCTCACCAAAAAAGATAGAGAAACCTCAAGAGAAATAAAGTGAGAGCAAAAAAAAAAAATTGTACTTCAGTCAGTGTTCAGATATCATTCGCTCTGTCTCCTGGGTTGGTTGCATTCTTTATCATAAGTCCATCAGAAAAGTTGCTTCAATATTTTTGTCTCACAGTTGCTATTGTTATCTATTTCCCTCCATTATATTCCTCCCTCTCCAAATTATTCTATTCTCTCTTTTCACCCTGTCCCTCTTCAGAAGTGTTATATCTCACTGCCCTCTCCCACAATCTTCCCTCTCTTCTATCACCTACATCCCCCACTTCTCCCCTGACCCCTTTCTCCCAACCCTTTCCTTTCCTTTTTTCCCTAGACTAAGATAGATTTCTATACCCTATTGAGTGTGTATGTTATTTTTCTTCTCTGAGTCATTTCTAATGAGAATGAAGACTGACTCATTCTCCCTTCCCCCATTCCACTCCATTGCATTAGGCTATTTCTACCTCTTCTTTCCCTTTCTCCCAGTAAATTCCTTTTTTTTTTTTAGGGTTTTTTTTTTTTTTACAGGGCAGATGGGGTTAAGTGGCTTGCCCAAGGCCACACAGCTAGGTAGTTATTAAGTATCTGAGACTGGATTTGAACACAGGTACTCCTGACTCCAGGGCCAGTGCTTTATCCACTGTGCCATCTAGCTGCCCAGTAAATTCCTTTTTTTATTCATTCATTCATTCATTTATTTATTCTTATTTTGTAAAAATACTATTTTTTATGCATTACTAAAATATCCTTGTTTAAGAGTAAACATAATACCCCCCCCCCCCCAAGAAAATATAGACCCACATAAGCAATAAAGTAAAGAGGAGAGAAAAAATTAAATTTAATAATAATAATAATAATAATAATAATAATAATAATAACTGTAGGTATGGCTAGGTAGCGCAGTGGATGGAGCACTGGCCCTGGAGCCAGGAGCACCCGAGCCCTAATCTAGCCCCAGACTCCCAAAAATCACCCAACTATGTGACCCCAAGCAAGTCACCACAACCCCATTGCCCTACAAAAACCACAAAAAAAAAGATCCAAAATAAAATAAAATAGTAATAATAATAGTAGGGGTGGCTGGGTGGCAGACAGATCACTGGCCCTTGAGCCAGGAGTACCCAGGTCCAAATCTGGCCTCAGACACCCAACAATCACCCAGCTGTGCAGCCCCAGGCAGGCCACCCAGTCCCATTTGCCCTGCAACACCTCCCAGAATATAATAATAAGAAGAAAATGTGCTTCAGTCTGTGTTCCAACACCACCAGCTCTCTCGCAGATGGATCACATTCTTTAGGATAAATCCATCACCAAAGTTACTGCCATGTTTTTCCAACATTGCATTGCTGATCACAACTCCCTCCATTCATACTTCTCTACTACCATGAACTATATTTTCTCTCTCCTTTCACTCTGTCTCTGCTGTAGGGTATTTGAGTGGTGCAGCAGACAGATCCCCAGCCCTGGGACCAAGAGGCCGAGCCCCCATACCACTCCTTACCCAGCATCTACCCGGCCCTATGGTCCCAGACAGGCCGTCCAATCCCAGCCCCTTGCAAGAAGTAAAAAAGAAAATGTGTTATATCTGACCACTCTCCCCCCATGGTCCATCCTCTCCTCCTTTATTCACATCCCTACCCCTTCCCCCTGCTCCCCCCTCCTTCTTACTCCAGATGTCTATACTCCATTGAGTATATATGCTGTTTCCTCTCCTAGCCACCTCTGATGAGAGCAAGGATTCCCTCATTCCCCCTTGCCTTCCCCCTTCCATATCATTGCAATAGCTCATTGTAATAAAGAAAAATCTTATTATATGAACTATTTTAGCCTATTCCTCCTCTCCTTTTTCTTTCTCCCATTATATTTCCCTTTTATCTATTGACTCCATTTTTACACCACATTTTATCTTCAAACTCAGCTCTCTCCTGTGCTTCATCTATAAAAGCTCCTTCTTTCTGCTCTATTAAATGAGAAGGTTCATATCAGTGTTATCAGTGTCATTTTTCTATGCAGGAATACATGCAGTTCATCATCATTAAGTCCCTCATATTTTCCCCTTCTCCTCCAATCTCTGTGCTTCACCTGAGTCCTGTATTTGAAGATCAAACCTTCTTTTCAGCTCTGGCCATTCCAACAGGAACATTTGAAATTCCCCTGGTTCATCTTTTTCCCTGGAAGAGGACATTCATTTTTGCTGGGTAGTTGATTCTCAGCTGCATTCTAAGCTCTTTTGCCTTCCGGAATATTATATTCCAAGCCCTGTGAACTTTTAATGTAGTTGCTGCTAAGTCCTGTGTGATCCTGACTGCAGCTCTACGATGTTTGAATTGTGTCCCTCTGGCTGCTGGTAATATTTTCTCTTTGAATCGGGAGTTCTGGAATTTGGCTATAATATTCCTGGGGGTTGATTTTTTGGGACCTCTTTCTTGGGGCGATCGGTAGATTCTCTCCATTTCTATTTTGCCCTCTGCTTCTAGGATATCAGGGCAATTTTCCTGTAATAATTCTTTGAAAATGCTGTCAAGGCTCTTTTCCTGGTCATGACTTTCAGGTATTCCAATAATTTTAAAATTATTTTTCCTAAATCTGTTTTCCATATCTGTTGTTTTTTCAATGAGATGTTTCACAATTTTTTCTGATTGTTCATTCTTTAGGTTTTGAAGTATTGTCCTGATTTCTTGTAAAATCAGCAATCTCCCTGAGTTCTGTTCTTTGTCTGAAGGATTTGTTTTCCTCAGAGAGCTTTCTTATCTCTTTTTCCATTTGGCCAATTCTGCTTTTTAAAACATTTTTCTTTTTGAATTGTTTTATCCATTTGACCTGTGCTGGTTTTTAACATGTTACTTTTTTCAGCATTTTTTTGGATCTTCTTGACTAAGCTGCTGACTTCATTTGCATGATTTTCCTGCATCTCTCTCATTTCTTTTCCCATTTTTTCCTCTATCTCCTTCACTTGATTTTCAAAGTCTTTTTTGAGCTCTGTCATAGCCTGAGCCCAATTTCTGTTTTTCTTGGAGTCTTTAGATGCAGGAGCTTGTGCTTCCTCATCTTCAGATTGAGTGTTTTGATCCTTCTTGGGATCACAGGCAAAGTATTTCTCAGTGGTGTTCCTCTTGTTTCTCTGCTTACTCATTTCCCCAGCCTGTGCCTGGTTTTGGGGTGTTTCCTGAGCTTCTGAGTGTGTGAGGCTCTGTCTTCCTTCCTGATCTGTGAATGACCACAAGTGTACCCCTCTTCCACGAGGCTGAGGTGGGGGGGCCCTGCTGTTCTATGGGGGCAGCCTAGACTGGGATCAGGATCTGAATGTGGTCAGAGCTCCAGAGTCCTGCTCCAGGGACAGAGGACAGAGCTCTGCAGTCTCTCTTCACTCCCCTCCCTTGGCTCAGCGCTCATGCCCAGGGGGCTCCTGCTTTCCGGCTCTGCCTGCTTCTGGTTCCAGGATCTGGGCTGCCTTGGCCAGGCTGCTGTCTGTGTGCCCTGAGGGCTGGGCTTCATGTACTCGCTCTGGCAGACGTACCCCACTGTTCCCCCAAGTTGTGCCCAGTGTAGGTGAGGAAACTGCCCCCACTGCTGTGAGCCATGGCTCCCAGGGCCCTGGGGCTACCTCTGGGAGACTGAAATTCCGTCACTCTTGTGGGCCACCCTTCTGACCCCATGGAGCTGAGCCTTTCCACTCTTTTCCAGGTTACCTTGGTTGGAGTACTGCCTCAGATCATCCTTATGTGGGTTCTGTCTCTTGAAAATGTAGTTTGAGTGCTTGCTTTAAAGTTTTGCTCCAGAGCAACTAGGAGACAGTCCTCTCCTGTTGCCATCTTGGCTTTGCCCCCCCCCCCCCCGTTCCTTTATTCACTTTTTGGCTATATATTTTTATAATATGCCATTATATTCAGCTCCCTCCTTCCTGTGCCTTGCCTGTAAATGCTCCTTTTAACTCTTAAAATGAGGTTCGTGAGTTATTAGTATCTTCTTCCCATGTGGGAATACACACAATTCAGCATCATTAAATCCCTCATAATTAGTACTTCTCATCCACCCTATCTGTGCTTCACTTGAGTCCTGTATTTGAAAATCAAACTTTCTGTTTAGCTCTGGTCGTTTCAACAGGAAAGTTTTCAAAGTCCCCAATTTTGAAACAATATAAAGAATGCCTTCTGGGGGGGGGGCAAGAATAAGGGGGAAATTGTAAAACTCAAAATAAATAAAATCTTTCTTAAAAAAAAGTCCCCAATATCATTGAAAGTCCATCCTTTCCCTTGAAAGAGGATGTTCAGTTTTGCTGAGTAGTTGATTTTTGGTTGTAATCCAAGCTCTTTTGCCTTCCGGAATATCATATTCCAAGCCCTACGGGCCCTTAATATAGAACTTTATTCTTGTGTAATCCTGACTTTGGTGCCATGGTAGTTGAATTGTTTCTTTCTGGCAGTTTGTATTATTTTCTCTTTGACTTGGGAGTTCTGGAATTTGGCTATAGTATTCCTGAGAGTTTTTTTGGGGGTGGGGTTGAGGGGGGATCTCTTTAAGGAGGTGATTGTTGGTTTCCCTCAATTTCTATTTTGCCCTTCACTTTGAGGTTCTCAAGGCAATTTTGCTGGATAATTTTTGAAAAATGAAGTCTAGGCACTCTTTTTCTGGTCATGATTTTAAGGCAGCCCAATTTTTAAATGATCTTTCCTGGATCTGTTTTATAGGTCAGTTGTTTTTCCAGATTTTCTTTTGGTCTTGTTTTTATTGTTTTTTCATCCGTCACAAAGTCATCAACTTTCTTTAGCTCCAATTCTACATTTGAAGGAGTTATTTTCTTCAAAGAGCCTTTTTATCTCCTTTTCTAGCTGTCCAGTTCTTTTTAAAGCAGTCTTCTCCTCATTGACCTTTTTGACTGCTTTATTCCATTTGATCTAAACTGGTTTTTTAGCATGTTATTTTCTTTGGTATTTTTGTATCTCCTTCACCAAGCTGCTCACTTGATTTTCATGATTTTCCTGCGTTGCTCTCATTCCTCTTCCCAATTTTTTTCTCTACCTCTCTTAGCTGCTTTTCCAAGACTTTTGAGTTCTTCTGTAACCTGAGACCAACTCCTATTTTTCTTGGAGACTTTGGATTAAGAAGTTTTGAATTTGTCATCTTCTGAGTCTATATTTTGATTGTCCATGAGACCAAAGTAATTTTCTAATGGTCAGATTTTTTTTTTGTTGTTTGCTCATTTCCTCAGTCTGTGAGCTGATATACTTCCAAAGCTTTTGGGATACCCCTGCCAAGGGATCTTAATTCATCCAGTGACTTATGAGAGGCTCTGACTGCTCTCCTGGTCAGTCCTCTGACTTTGGATGTCCACAGGCTTTCCTCTTTGCACTGGATCTGTGAGGAGGGTCCTTGCCTCTGCCCTGGATCTGAGTGTGGGTAAAGCAGCAGAGTCCTGCTCCGGGGACAGCAGGGAGACCTCTGCAGTCTCTCCCTACTCCTATTGTCTATGGGCTGAGCCCTTTGGAAGCAGTTACTGGGTGGTTCAGTAAGTTCCTGAGGCTTCCCTAAGGCCTGCACTGGCCTGGACCATCGGCTCACCCTGGTGTAGCAGTTGTCCTGTTGACCCTCCAAGTTGTCCAGGGCAATCCTTGGTTAAGAGATCTGGAAATAACTCCTGCTGTCACAGACCCAGGGCCCAGTGAGCTGTTCCTGAAAGACAGCAGCTTGTTTGCTCTGGTGCCTCAGGGCTGTGTCCTGACTGCACTGTGTTTTTTTCCTAACCCTGGTCCTGGTGGAATAGACCTTTCTCCGCAGAGCTACCAAGCCATCATGGTCTGGAAAATTGCTTCACTTAGTCTCCTATGGGTTCTACCCCATTTGAATTTGGTTAAAGTCACAATTTTACAGCATCTGGAGTTTTTTTTGGAAGAACATCTGAGAATTACTGCTTTCACTCTGCCATCTTGCTCCACTCCCCTATTGGAAAGATTATGGGTTGATAAACCCACTAATACATTGATGACGGAACTCTGAATTAGAACCATTTCAGAAAGCAATTTGGAATTATGCAAATAGGTGATTAAAATGCCCATACCCTTTGACCCAAAAGTCTGTTACTGGACTCCTATCCCATACAAGTTCCCCATATATACCCAAAATATTTACAGCAGCACTTTTTTATGACAATAAAGAACTGGAAGCAAAACCAATGGTCATTTACTAGGGAATGGCTAAAATGTGCTATATGAATGTAATGGACTACTGCAGGTAGCTAGGTGGTGCAGTTGATAGGGAGACCTGGAGTCAGAAGGACTCATTTTGCTTAATTCAAATCTAACCTCAGACACTTAAAAGCTGTGTGACCCGTGACAAGTCACTTAAGCCTGTTTTTCTTATTTGTCTTACCTGTATAATGAACTGGTAAAAGAAATGATGAACCACTCCAGAATCTTTGCCAAGAAAGAGAGTTCACAAAGATCACAAATGAGATCACATAGAGTCAGACCCTACTGAAAATGACTGAATAGCAAAATGGGATACTATTGTTTTGTAAGAAATGATTGTGATGAATCCAGAGAAGTATGGAGAGTTCTGCATGAATTGATGGAACATGAAATAAGTAGAACCAAGTAAACAGCACTGTTTGACAGTCACTGCCATATCCTTATGAAATACCTATATGGGCTATCTTTGAAGAATGAATAGAATCAGTTTTCATGATCCCTCTTCTCTGAAGTCAGCTTATAAAATACACACATTTGTAGGAAAGATATCTGTGCCTAAGGCCTTAGAAATAAGTAAGAGCTATTTTTTTCCTGTTCTTTTGTTTCATGGGTTACCAAAACCAAAGAAATAACCCAGTAATTATCATTTCAGCTGACATTGATAATGCTCAGCCTCTTTTATTTCTTTATTCAGAATTCTCAAACATAGATTTTAAAACAAACATATAATTATACTATTGTTGTTTCTGCTACTATTACTACTACTACTGCTACTATCAACCCTACCATTTAAATAATGCTTTAAAGTTAGTGTAAATGCTTTCACTAGCCTCATTTTGCAGATAAGGAAACTGATTTGGAGAGACCTTAAGTGATTTCCCCAAGAATTACCTGTGGTTAGATTCGATCTTAAATTTTCCTGGCTTCAAGTCTACCACTCTTATGTACTATATTGTCTTAGCTGGATAAATATTTGTTTACATTTATTTAATTAATTTAATTAATATCTTTAATATAATATATATTATAAAATTAAAAGTTTTGGTTCTGAAATTTATATCTTTTTTTAAATGTATATTTTTATAAGATCCAGTTAAGCTGGTTATTTACTTGTTAAATAATTTAACTTTCTAGGTATCTTGTGGTAAGCATTGGTATGAAATACATAGTTAATAATGAGGATTTGGATTTTTCTCCTATATGAAAGAGAACAGTAGCTGATTTAAGTTATGAGCAGTTTTGATCTGTAGGACCTTCTGATTAAATTAGAAGAGATTTTTTTCATTTTTGAGTCAACTGTAGAGTATAACCAGACCACTAGTATATTACATCAAAAATTAAGGTACAAAAGAAAAAAAAAAGGTGGTAGTGCAAATTGTTTGAAAACTAAAGATCAGTTCTTTCAAACTCAAGTTGAAACATTCAAAGGAGCCAAATGTTTGACTCAGAAGACTACAAATTAACATGTTTTATGGCACTTTTTACTAGTTTTGTTAAAAATTTCCCAATTACATTTTAATCTGGCTTAGACCTTGGACATTTGACACTTGGTGTAGATTACCTAGAAAAGTTTTGAAATCTTTTACAGTCTCCTAAACCTTCTATTTATAGATAATATAGATTCACATATGGGGCATTAGTAGTCATCTTAAAATTCTGTTCAGTCCTGTGGGTCGGTTTATTTATACTTGCAGATTAATTGCTACCAGCATGCTGAAGAATTTTGAATTTTTTTTTCCAACCTCTTTAAAATTTTTCAAGGATATAATCAAATTATTCTCAGTATCCAAATTTTGAATGAAAGCTGTTTTCTGAATGTTCCCAATTTGAAGTTTTATCAGTTTTAGTTTGTTAATCCCTTCCTCCCATGTTGCATTTCAACATAATATTGCTTCTTGGTCTTATGATTTTTTTTCCCCTATTGCATTTGACTGTAATGATGGACTTCAGTTTTCATTCTTCCCTTGTTGAGCAGCAGTCAACAATATTTTCTATTAAGTACCTGGTGTGTGCCAGACTTTATCAAATGCTTTAGGATACAGAATTACGGTATTGTATTTTTAAATACTATGCCTAGAAATGTTGCTATTTGGATTTAACTTACAGCTATAAATTAACTGTAAAATTTATTGTTTAAAAAAGAATTCTAATGAGATATTACTTTTCGTAATGTTTCAATATCACCCTGTAAAATTAAACTTAAATATTTTGAACATAATATTGTGCTGTAGATTCAGTGCCTGATAGATAATAGGCACTTAATTTTTATTGTATTGTACCATATTGACTCAGGGTTTTTACACAGTAAGATATTCTCCCTCCCTTCCCCCTTTACCTCCTCAATTAATAATTCATTCCTTAAATATTCTTTGAATGTCTGTTTCACTGACCCAAGGCATATTGTTAGTTGCCTTTAAAGAACTTAGTTCAGACAAATAAAATACATGCTAAACAACAGATAAATAGTAGTACAAAGGGATTAATGTCAAAAGAGTTGTTCTAATAGCATTTCTAGAGGTGTTCGTAGGAGGGACAGATCATATTGAGCTGAATGATCAGGGAAAAGATCTGATTTGAACTAGGTGCTGAAAGTTAAGCAGGATGTGAATATAGGAAGAGAGAATTATTCCATAAAGGATCATAGATCCAGAGCAGGAAAGGAATTTAGAAATCATCTAGTGTCATTTTGCTTTCAACTTCTTTGCTTTGATATTCATCTAGTCATTTTGCTAATGAGGAAACTGAAGCCCAGGGATATTAAATGACTTACCCAGTGTTCAATAGGTAGTAAAGCTTCATGGAATTTGAAAATCAAATTTTCCTATCTCTAAACTCATTATCCCAATTCCCTACTGTTTTCTAAGTCAGAGCTTTCTTAAAGTTGAATTGCCTAACTTAGAGGTAATGGGTTTGCCAGACTAGGGGAACACAACAATGAGATGATGATGTTTGTCCTTCATTTTCGAAGAAGACCATGACATCAGGGAGGTGATGTCATGACAAATACATGACTTGGTTTTGAGTGAGGGGAGCTGGGCTAAATCACCAGCCTCACTTTCCCTCCAGAACCACTTGGGTCCAATGACCAGATACATATCAGGACATCTGGGGATGACCTTAGATGCCAGGCAGTCAGGGTTAAATGACTTGCCCAGGGCCACACAGCTAGTAAGTAGCAAGTGTCTTGAGTTCAGATTCAAACTCTCATCCCCAGTGCTTTATCCACTGCACCACTTAGGTATTCAAGGGGAACACTTGAGAGGGTTTGTGTACAGGTATTGGTTGGCTTAGATGGCCTCTTGTAGTCTATCCTTCCAACCCAATGCTCTACTGAAAGTACTCTTAACAAGGTCACCATTGATCTCTTATTTGCTAACTCCACCTTTTTCTTATCCTTCAGGCATCCCTCTTCCTGGCTGCTTTTCTTCACTGCCTTTTCATGACGTTGCTCCATCCTGATTATCTCCCCTACCTGACTGACAATTTCTCAGTCATACCCCATACCTTATGCCTGAATATACCCCAGACCCATATCTTGGGTCCTCACCTATTCACACTCTTAAGTGATCTCAAGCTTACTGATTTTATCTTTATGTAAATGACTCTCAAACTTTCAAATTCAGTTCCCATACATTTTCTTAGTCAAGATCTGCACAATAAACCACCTTTTAGACATTTCCAACTAAATTCCATAGGGTTCTTGAAGTTTTGTTTAAAGTAGAATGCAGAGTTTTCCCTCCCTAATATATCCATCGTTCTGGGCAGCTAAGTGATGCAGTGGATATAGCACTGGCCTTAAAGTCAGGAGGATGGAATTTTGAATCTGACCTCAGACACTTACTAGCTGTATGACCTTGGGCCAGGCATTTAACCCTGACTGCCTGGCATTCAGGGCAATCTCCAGTTGTCCTGATTCATATCTGGCCACTGGACCCAGTTGGTTGTGGAGAAGAAAGTGAGGCCTGTGACTTAGCACAACACCCCCTCACTCAAATCCAATTTATGCATTTGTCATGGTATCACTTTCCTGATGTCATAGTCTTCTTTGGGAATGAAGGACAAACATCACCGCCATCATCATCATCATCATCATCATCATCATCATTCCTCTGATTTTCTCATATCTTATCTAGTACCCTAATGAGGCACCTATCAACAAAACAAATTCCTGTCCTAAGATTTGAGCTACCAACCCTTACTCCTAACCATTGTTCACATCTCTCTATTACTACTTGGAAGTCCACCTTCTCCCATCCTATCTTTCAGGCTAGCAAACTACTCCATATCCACCCATATTCACATTCCATTTTCTTCTTTACTGAACTACTTGAAGACACTAAGATGATATGCACAATAGATGTTACCTACTCCATAATCCTTCCCTAGCCCTGCCACTACTCCCTCCTTCCCCCTCTCCCAGTACTGGCCCTAAGTTTCACTAAGAAATGTAGGGTAGTTGCAGTCACCTTGTAACTGTCTCTAGCTTTTCTTACTTCATGCTCCTCTCTGGATGCTGCTTACCCCCGATGATTGCTACATTCTTGTTACTATCCTTACTTTCCTTCTCTACTTTACTAAGTTCCCAATCCTGTAGAATCACTTTACTTTGTTACCTTAACACAAAAAACCCTATTTGTCCCTATATACTTCTATGTTGATAGTTGGTCTTTTAAGGGAATTCATTCACATCCTTGAATCCTGTACTATACTGCAGTACTTATTTTCCCCTGCCATTACCATTATCCATCCAATTAGTCAGGGTCAGAACCTCAGAATTGCCCTTGGCTCTTCTTTGCCCTTTACTTCCTTGGTCAGAATAAGATATCAGACAGTGAGGTTCATTTGCCAAAAAAAAAAACAAAACTGTTTTATGGAGAACCATGCTGGTCAGAAAAAGTGACAGAAAGACACTCTCAGGTTCTCTCTTAAGAACTTTGAAATGCATTGTGCAGCATGGGAGACATTGGCACAGGTCACTCAGCATGGCATGCCATCATCAGAGAGAGCGCTGTGCTCTGTGAACAAAGCATAATTGAAGTAATTCAAAAGAAGTGAGAGATATTCAAATTTAGAGAATCCATCTCAAATGATAATATGACTTCCTTGTGCCTAGTCCATGGTAGAGCAGCCATAGTTAGACACACTGTAACTTGACTTTAACAAAATGATGTCATTTTGGTTCTCTTCATCCAAACAGCATCCTTGACTCTAACTAGCTTCCAAAAAGATTTTGTCCTATTTGTATCTGTTCCCTTCTTTCTACTCATAACCTTTCTCCTTTAGTCTGTTTCCTATTTTAATGCATCTTCCACATAGCTACAAAATTGATATTCTTAAAACATGAGTCTGACCACATTCTCTATTCAGGAAGTCAGTTGCTCCTTATTTCCCCCTAGGGTAGAAGTTCTTAACCTACAGTCCCTGCATAAGGGGTTTGTGAATAGGTACGTGAACTTGACTAGGGGAAAAAATTACCTTTATTTTACGAACCCCTAGCTGAAATTTCACCATGTTCTTTAATTATTTTAAAATGTTTTTCTAAGAAGGGGATTCATTGCCAAAGGGGACTGAGACACACAAAAAAATGTGAAGAATCCCTGCCAAGGGTAAAACAAACTCTTCTTCCCTTTAGCATTTAAAGCCTTTCATGATCTGACTCTAATCTATCTTTAGTTTACATGGTTTCCCAACTAGTTTTCACTCTATAATCCAGTCAAATTGACTAACTTGCCAATGTATGTCCCTCTCTCTCCTGACTCCTTGAAACTGCATAGACTAATTCTGTGCCTTATCACACATTGTCTCTTGGAATCTCTAGTCGTTGTTCTAGGCTTATACTCTAGTACCCTTTCCTAAACTTAGGCCTCTCCATCCCTGCCTTCCCCTGCCCAGAGTTGTTAACATTTTTTTCCCTTATGAAATTACTTTTTATTTATCTTATGTTTATTTTGTATTATCTCTATAAAATGTGAGCTCCTTAAAGACACAGACTTGGTATAGTTCTTGTTTAGTGTCAATATTTGTGCTTGATACACATGTTAGGTTCTTGATAAATTGTCTATTATATTGAATGTGAATTAAGGTTTAAAGAGGTGTGTTAGGAATTAGATTTTCACCAAAAGACTTTGTTTTATTATAAATTTTCCTAGATTAAAATAAATTTTATAATAGTGCTTCTTTTTACTTTAGAAGTTAATATGAATTCTCCATTAGCTGGAGCATGCATGATTTCATTTCTTTTGCTGACTAATATATAAAAAACTGCATATGTAGTTCATTTGATAGTTAACTATTTTTATCAGAGAGTGGCAGCTGAGCTCAGATGAATGAATTAAATGAAAAAAGAGGGTACAAAACTGGTATTTTGTATTTAGATGGAAAGTAATGGCTATTGCGGATATATTGAAAAACTAACTGCAATTAACCTATCACCTATCATGTTTATCATCCTTAATGTTAAAACTTGAAGCACCAGTCTAACAGACTTCTTCTGACTTTAAAGTGTTACATTTCATTTCATTGAAGAACATTTCTCTATTTCAGTATTTAGGTATATCATGAAAATAGTGGCGTTTTTTTAAGTTTCTAATTGCTCTTATATGTTTTATTTCTTCAAGTATTTTGTGTAAGGGCAAACTCTTCACATAGACTAAGACTGAATTTCAAAATTCAAATTATTCTCAAATTAATTCTTGGATCTTATATTATACACTTTGATTTCAAATATATCCTAGAAGTTAAGAAGATTATCAGTTTTATGTGTTGGCCACATTGTTTCCATTCCCCCCCCCATTAATGCCAAAAATACAATAATTGTTTTATTTTTACAATTCAGAAATGAACATTTAAGTATTTATTTACTTCTTCACAGTCCAGGAGCTGCTATGATTTCTGTGTGAATAAAGCATAACTGTTCTAAAAGGAACACTGATACTCAAAAGATTCTTCCTAACTTTATTAGACCTATATATTATTTTTATGAAGAATTTGAATCCTCTCCCCCTAAAAAACAAGCAAAACAAAACATAAACTTTGATTGCTTTTAATTTTTTTTAAAAAGTAACAGAAAAATAATCTCTCAATACTCCAGGAAAGGTAGGCATCAAGTTTAATTTTTGCCTCTGTGTGTGTTTTTGTGCATGCGCGCGCACGTGTGTGTGTGTGTGTGTGTGTATGTGTGTATGTGTGTAGTATATACTAAGTACTTTCTTTGAACACAGTAACTACTTAATAAATGTTATATATCTTTTTTTTCCACTAGAGGGTGCAGCAAGAACTTGATTTGAATTTTACATCTGTTGACCTAAACTGGAAATAAAGAGTAGAATGGCTGAATGAAAGATTTGTAAAATGAACATAGCTGTTCTAAAAACTCGTGCCCATTTTTTCATTTTTGTATTGCAGGTTATTGATTTTTGAATCCTATGAAAGAGAAGCAAATATTCATTGCACACTTGAATTGAGCAGTGGTGTTTGGGAAGAAAAGCAAAGGAGTTCTATTAAGACGGTAACTTACCTTCATATAGACCTATTTGTTATGGATCACTAAATGTTGTTATGGATCACCAAAATAAATTGACCAGAAACTCAGTCTTTAAGTTAATTTTTCCTCTATTCCCTTAATTCAAACATATTTAAACTAAGTATGTAGGTACAAGTACATAGAAGCAGAGCAGCTGTTTAGAGGGTAGAGCACAGTGTATAGAAATCCACCTTACTAGAGGTGTAACTTTGGGAAGTCTCTTAACTTCTTTCACCCTTTGCTTCTTCATCTGTAAAATGGGAATTATAGTACCTGCTTCACTGAATTGTTAGGAGGATCAATTGAGATAATACATATCAGATATATTATGTGTATGTGCATCAGTTATTAGTATTATCATATTACAGATAGAGTGATTCTGTTCATAGTAAACCTTATGTGTGTATGCATATGTGTGTCTGTGTTTATAACATTTGGTTTGCTTATATGATAAACATCTTATATGAGATTCCTTTTTCCAAGTGTAAAGTTGTAGTGATGCTATTTTTAAATGGAAAAATTGGACATGGAGAACTTTTTTCATCCAGGGTCCTTGCAAATCAATTGCTGGCACACAAAATCAGTTGCCAGGCTTCAATTCCTTAACTAGTTGTATAACAAATAACACTATGTTTTATTATCTTATAGTTAAATAATTTCAGACCTTGTAAAAACAAAAGAAACCTTTTTAAAGTTTTTTATACATATATTTTGTTAGCCAATTCTCAAAGAAATCAATTTTTAATTGCCTTGTTCTAATAGAATAATTACTATTATTCTGAACTATTTAACATACCTGTATATTTTATACACACACACACACACACACACACATATATAAAATGCCTCTGTTGATATTTTATAGAAATACATTAAAACTGAAAGAAAACACTATGTATTAGACTACGAATTATTTACAGAATTATGTGGTTCCTTTTTTTGGCTAGTTTTTATTCATTTATTCTCATTTACATGTAAACAAAAGTTCACTTAAAAAAATTAACTACCAGATTCTCTCTTCCTCCTTAAATTCCTATGTTGTTTCTTCAGGTGTTATATTGGAAATAGAAGAAATGCCTTTGAAACAGAGGAGGTACTTATAATGTCAAGCAAGAAATTCATGTTAAGACTAATTTAGTTCTCATATCATGTGATGATTTCAGTATGTAAATGATTATGGATTCTGTATAGAAACTTCAAAACCTCTTAAATGTATATTTTGTCACTTTATAGGTGAAAAGAATGCTTAGCATCTTAAATGACTTTGAGTGACTTTTATAAAAAGACTGTCTTTTAAAACTTTTTAAAATTTGTTTTATAAAAGTCTAGGTCTCTTAATGGTCTCTTAATGTTTATAATGAAACTTCATTGTGATTCATATTTTTAACAGTTGGTGGCAGTATCACCAAACGCATGGCTATATTTTAAAAATAGAAAATATCATTGTCAAATAGAGAAGAGTAGCCATCAACATCATCACATCTCATTGTTCAGAGGTATATTTACCTAGTAATTAAAAAGTTCTTTAATTAGAACCACAATAGGAGGGTTTATGAGATGCTGTGTTTCACCTGAAATGTAACAATACATAAGCCCATTATAATTCACAATGAATTCTTTGTTTCAGTGAAGACAAAATGACATTTAATTTTTATTTTACATTTAAATTACTGCTTAACAAACAACTTTCCCAAACAGTTCCTTGACTTTCTTCAAGACTAATATCATCTTTTAAAAAGCGGAGGAAGCTACAAGGAGAAATTCATTTCTGGATCTGATTCTTGCCAATAGGGAGGAAATATTTCTTGGAATTAACATAATAGGAACCTTGAGGGAAGTAACCACTACCTTCTTAGGATTTCTGATAGAAGAGAAAAGAAGTCAGAAATGGTTTAATCATATACCTTAGATTAGATAGGTAGAAACAAGAAAAAATAGGTAAAATCCAAAAAACTCAGGAGGAATAAGAAGCCTTCAAGATTGAACCACATCCAAAGGGAAATAACTTTCAAAAAGAAAAGGGAAATTATCTAAAGAAAGTGGAATGGATATGCAGAGTACTTATCAACTAAAACCCTTCCCCCTCCCCCTCCCCAATCTCAACCAGCCTACAACATGTATAAAAGTCTAAAACCAAAACAGATATCAGAAGAGGCTATTTGTATTATAAAATTATTATAAGGATATTGCAATGGGGCATAAATCTCAGAATTCTACTGAGGCTAGCAAAGAAAACTAAAGCCAATAAAAAGATTGTTGGGGTTTTTTTCCTTTTTCCTTAAATACTCTGAAAGAGGAGACTCAAGGAATAAGACGTACTGCCCTCAGCGTGAGTGAGAAAATAAAAACTCACACCAAAGAAAGCAGAGCTTTACAGCTCTTATTTTGCTTGTGTTTTTGTCTTTTGTTTTTCCTGGCTAAATGAGAATAACCTCAAGGTGGGAAAGTACAGGCTATAATGGCTAATAAGTGATATAACCCTTAGTTAATGCATTTATGTTCATATTCCCTCCAAGGTGAACTACTAGGTACTGAAAGAAGTAACTTGAGCTATGATTGAGCCATAGTTTAAGGTGTCAGCAAATGAGAGGAAGGCTTACAAAACTGGAAAACAGCGCATATTAGGCCCTTGAGCTAGGTTGTGGTTCATGAAAAAATTCAAAATTGTATCACTAAAGAACTGGAATGATTAATGAGAAGGCACTGGAATTTGAAAGAGCCTTTATTAAGAACAGGTTTTTCCATAATAACCTATTTTCATTTTTGATTTAGTTACTAAACTAAATGACTTAGGAGAATGATATAGATTTCAGCAAAGCATTTGATATTTCTTTAATGTAATTCTTGTGGGAAAAGTGCTTCATTAGCAACTTTGAAGAAGGCCTCCATTGTAAGTGCTAGGATGGACCTATACAGGACTCTGGACTATGTTTGCAGTGACTTGGAATACCAATAACAAATAACCAGTAACCAGATGATAGATAGATAGCATTTATGTAACGCCTGCCCTATGCTAGTCACTGTCCTTAATCCATTACAAAATCTTATTTGATCCTCACAATAACCCTGAGAGGCAGATACTGTTATGATCCCCATTTTATGGTTGAAGAAACTGAGACAGGCAGAGTCACACAGTTAGGAGATGTTTGAAGTCAGATTTGAACTTAGTTTTTGCTGACTATAGACCCAGTTCTCTTTCCATTTTACCACCTAGCTGTCTTATACCTGTCTTGAAGTGATAAAGGTAGAGTGGACACATCTAGTTTGCATATAACAAGAAGCTGGGAAAGTTAACACAATGGATGGTAGTTTTAAAAAGTGATGATAATCTTAAAAAAGATTTTGACAAGTTAAAACATTAGGCTAAATCTAATGTGAGGTTATTCTCATACTTAATTCTCTACACTTAAAAGAGAGAAGTATAAAATCTCACATAGATATTTAAAATCAGCTTTTCAAAGAGTAGAGGAGGCATGCTCAGGTGACCAAATAACAGTATATCTGAAATAAAATCTGGGAAATTTCATTGACTGTAGACTTGCCATAAATCAGGAGTGGGACTTGGCAGCCAAGAAAGTGAATATAGTTTTCATCTATTAATATACCTCTGAGGAAGAAGGAAGTGATTATTGCAGTTTTCTGCCTTGGAAAATAGCATCCATCCTGAATACCATACTTTAGGAGGTGTAGTTATTGGTTACCTGGAGAAGATGTAGAGGAGAAAAGTAATAGTGTTGAAGAGCCTCAAATATATACATTTTATGAGAATTGACTGGTAGAACTAGTGGTATTTACTTGGAAAAGAGGAGGTTTGGGAGGAACTTTTTAAAAAAATTTTTTTTAATCACCAACATTTCTCCCAGTATTCTCCCCCTCCCAGAAAATCATCCTGTGTAACAAATAATACTTTTTTTAAAAAAAGATAAGAAAAAAATCATCAAAACAGTCAAATCAGATCTTTGCAGAAATCAGAATACTCCATACAGTTTGTCTTTAAGCTATTCTTACTCTTCATTTGGTAATATTCAATTGATCTTTTTTAGTTCATTCTCTATACACACATGCATATATATATTTTATGGGGATATATGTATAAATGTACATATATGTATATATACATATATTTGTTTTCTTGGCTTCACTTTCTTTATCAGATAATATAGAATATATCCATCCATTCTTTGTATTCATCAAACCAAGTATTTCTTCATCATAGTAACATTCCAGTGCATTCATGCACAATGATTTGTTTAACCATTACCCAATCAATAGGCATCTACTTTGTTTCCAATTTTTTGCTATCAAGAAAATGCTGCTATAAATATTTATTGTAAATTTAAAAATTTTACTAGTAGTGCCTGTTATATCTCTGATAAATGTAAACTCAACTTAGTTATTGATTTTCCACCTGTATGTGTGTATTTCAAGTACACATGTTTCAGTACACCAATGGAATGGTTGTTTGTATATACACATCACATTGCCCCACGCTCCTATTTTCCCCTCTACCACAAAAACTGTCTTACATGTCTCTTATGTGAGAAATTTTTCCCATTCTATTTCTCCCTTCTCCTTTCTCCCAGTGCATCCCTCTTTTTCACTTTTTTTTTGGAGGGGGGGAGGAATCACCAACATAACTAATTCACGTTTATAACCTTTTTATCTAGATAGCTTCTAACTAACCTAATGATAATAAAGATCAAAGGAATTACTGAGTTTCTTAGGATTTCTCCTCTTTGTTGATTACATTTTCATGCTTCTCTTGAGTCTTTTTGAATGTTTTATTTTCTGTTCTGCTATAATCTTTTCATTAGGTATACTTAAAAGTCCTCTGTGTATGTGATTATCTCTTTTTGATCTGTTATGTAGGTCTGTTGTTTTCTGCTGAGATAGTTCACATTTTCTTCTATTTTTTCCACTTTTTAAACTTTTATTCTTTCTTGATATCTCCTGAAGTCATTAGTATTAGCCTGTAGAAATCTAACTTTTTGAGAAATTATATTTTTCCCATTGGGATTTTTTTAAACCTCTTTTTCTATTTGACTAATTCTCCGTCTTAGGGAGTTCTTTTTCTTAAGGGAATTTTTGAACCTTCTTTTTCCATTTGGCCAATTCTGTTTTTACAGGAGTTTCTTTATTCAATGCATTTTTGTGTTTTAGTTTTTTTTAACCAGTAGGCTACTTCTGATTTTTAAAGTTTTGTTTTATTCATTATTTTTTGTGCCTCTTTTACCTAGCTGTTCATTCTTTTTTCTTTATTTTCTTATATTACTCTCATTTCTTTTCCCCATTTTTTTTTCTCTACCACTCTTCTCTCTTACTTTAATTTTTGGGCTCTGTTTCCCCTGGGAGTGAAGAGT
Organism: Macrotis lagotis; assembly: GCF_037893015.1. Classification (NCBI taxonomy): domain Eukaryota; kingdom Metazoa; phylum Chordata; class Mammalia; order Peramelemorphia; family Peramelidae; genus Macrotis; species Macrotis lagotis. The sequence continues at coordinate 95,702,650 of NC_133661.1, forward strand.
TTGTTTTTTACTGAAGTTTCAAGCTTTGGGTTTTTTCATACCTCTGTTTTCAGAGCTAGTTCTGAGGGTCTGCAAGTTTCAGTACATCGAAGGTGGTATGGTATACTCTCCAGATTTGTACACTGGTCTTTACTCAGGAAGGAGCTTCTGCTTTCCTGCAGCCACAAACACTTCTACTCTGGTTCCTTTTGGCCTTCAGACTTTAACCAGTGTCCTTGCCGTGTGCGTGATGACAGTTCTCCTCCCTTTCCTGGAACTGTGACTCAGAACTGGCAATAGAGTAACCAGTTAGTATCGGCAGAGGATCCCCTATATTTTCTTTCTGACCTGTTATCTGACTTCAATCCTGTGTCTGGGCTGAGAGCTTCCTAAACTGCTGTTGCTTCTGTTTCTGCTGTCACAGTCACCTACCTCTCTGGCCCACCACTAGTGTTCCTGCTGAACACAATCTGGACCAATTCTGATCCCAGATCTCTCTTGCCACCCTCTTGAGTGTTTAGACTGGTTAAATATCTCACCCTGACCTTTTGTTGTCCCTGCTACTCCAAAATTTGATTTGAGATGTAATTTTAAAGTTGTTTGGAGGGAAATGGTGGGTGAGTTCAGTTGTGTTGCTGCCTCTCCTTTGCCATCTTGGTTCCACTCTGTAGCACATTAGTATTTGTTCACATTCAATTCACAATCAGCTATTCCCCATTTAGTGTTTATTCCTTCAATTTCCAATTCTTTGCCATCACAAAGAGTTGCTATAAATATTTTTTTTACATAGAGTTCCTTTTCCCCTTTAATCTCTTGGATACAGACCTAATAGTGGTATTGGCATCTATTATATGTAAGATATGGAGGACTATGGGGAAAGGCAGTTTCAGAGAACTATAAGACATGGTCCTAAGCCTAATGAAGCTTGAAATCTCATTTGGGAAATGACATAATACATTCATGTTAAAACATAATGCGTTCATGTTTAAAAATAATTACAGAAAAGATATAAATGACTTCAAGAATACAATATAAAATGTCACAAAGCTGATGCTTTTGTAGCTAATCAGATTAAGAGATTATCAATTATTATGAAAAGGCTAAATGTTAGGACATAAGGTGAGATGGAGAGGAAAGGAAAAGAGCATATATATATACATATATATACATATATATATACACACGTGTGTGTGTGTGTGTGTGTGTGTGTGTGTGTGTGTAATCATTGAATTGATCAGAGAAATTCAGAACTGAGACCTAAAAGGTGACATGTAATCCAGGCCTCTTTTATCAATGAGAAAACTGAGACTAAAAGAGCTTGGGATTTTCTCAAATTCAGATCAGTAAATTTGGAGTCAATTTTGAGTTCAAATTCCAACTTTGTTTACCACATATATATAGTTTTGAACAAGTCATAGCCTTTTCTGGGCTTTTATAATATGAAGAGATTGTCCTGGATGTCCTCTCAGTATACCTTTAAATTATAAATTAGTGATTCTATAGTATCAGGTCTCCTTACTCTGTTAGTGAGCTTTGTACTACACCAGGAAATAAAATTTGCAAAATGGGTTGGGCCTGCATTTCACTGAATACAAGGGTCTATCTAGAATTAGAACTTTAGCTAGTAGTTAGGATTCTGAGCAATGGAATAAAATGCTTAAACTTGTATTTTATGAAGAGCCAGCCACAGGATTTAGGAGTTGAAAGCCATCTATTTGAGTGGCCATCTAATTCAACCCATTCACAAAAACATCCAACCTCTGCTTAAAGACATGAGAGGTGGAGAAAACCAACCTCTCTATAAGCTGGTCACTCTACTTTGAGACTCTTTTTTGGTTCTAATTGTTAGGAAGGTTTTCCTAACTGACATTTCCATTTCCTTTTTTGTAATTGCCACCCTTTGCTCCTGGTTCAGCCCTCTTGATCTGAACAAAACAATTCTAATCTCTTTTCTCCAATGTGAACCTTCAAATATTAGAATACAGCTTTCATATTGCCTTCTATCTTCCTCCAAATGATGCTAATGTCTTAGTTTCAAGACCCTTCATTATCCTGGTTACTCTCCTCTACACACTTTGTTTCCTTTTTCTACCTCTTTCCTCCAACTGTCAGTCGGATAGAGGAGAAAACAATCCATTGTCCTTTTAACTTTTAAACCAAGCTATACAAGTATATAGAGAATACTTAATTTTAGGATTTATTTTGAAATACATAATTTCAACAATTAGTATATAATTTTAACTAGAGGAATCTTTAGGTTTTTTTTTAATCTTCATAACTTGGTCAAAGCTATAAGTATTTTTATTCTCCCCTATATTTGCAAAGATAAAATGAATAAACTTTTTTAATACTTAGAGATCTTCCCATATTTATTGTAACCAGAAACCATTTTGAGAAATTGCTAAGTGACAAATAGATTAGAAACATGGTTCTGAGTTATTAACTAGAGCTAGTTCTGAAAATGCCAATAGTAATATGTTTCTTCAAGGCATCAAATGCCATCTATAGTCTCAGGGAAGTGAATTGAAATACTTCTTGTGAAGAAATCATATAGCATCATTAATGTATGATAGATAGTATAGCTTTTGATGGATTTACGAGTACATGCCAAATGTAAATTGGCATCAGAAAATAGCATAAACTTTATTTTGTAGAGAATATTTGATGAAATTCTAGATTTGATAACCAGTTTTCAATCTGAGGACCCTTTCATTTATAAAAATCTTGGGTTACCCTTATAAGATACTCTGTTAATATTGATTTACGAAAATGCAGAAGACAGTATGCGCCATGCTTATAGAGTTAAGTTAGCCATTTGGGAGTATAACTTAATATTAGAACTATTTAAAAAGTAAAGTCTTTAGAGTAAAGTTAGAATTTGATATGTTTTAAATGCCTGTTCATCTTTCCTAACCACACATTTCAAAGAATTTTCTTAAGTAAAATAAATTACCCTTATTATTTTTCTTTTCTGTATTGAAACATGCCTTTTATTTTAATATTTTTATTTCTAAATATATTCTTCCTCCTATCTATGAAACTTGCCCTTTAATCAAATTTAAAACAATAATAAAAAAATCTAGGCAAGGATTACATTTTCTTTTGGTACTGTAGATGCAATTAGATCATTGAGGTCCCATCCAGCACCAGAATTCTGTGATTTTGTGAAATATATTGTAGCACTGAATAAAACAGAAAACACTGTGCAGTAATGTAGAATCAGAAACTAATTTATGAGTACTTCAGTTCCTCATGCTTGGTCGTTGGCATTTTGGTGGGCTTATGTAGCTACCCAAAGCCAAATGCTTTGGAGTTAGCATTTTGGTGCTCTTATTGAACAGTTTGCCATTTACAAGCTTAATCCTATCAAAAGAAAAAGAAGGATTAAAGCAAATATGGCTTTTGGAAAATGTCACTTTTTATGAAAAGTCTGGTCTTTTTCAATTTGATAATATTTGCAAATACATTGGGTACTCTTGAGATTTTAACCACATACAATATTCTGTAATCTTTTTTATGAATAAATTGAAGGCTCTTGAACTTTAATAATAAATCCTATCTAGTATTTCTGCTAAAATTTTTGGTTAAAAATTGAACTGAGATTCTAAGTTCAGGTATTTGTGACATTGAAAGATTAAAAACTTTTGGTAAATGATAGAAACATGAATTCATTTAATAATTATTTACTGTGTGTTTAAAGAGAACACACGTTAGACATTTTAGATGTGATATACAGTTAAGTACAAAGATCTTATTCCTACCACACAAAAAGCTCTTTCTCTTGCTTCTCCAAGACCTATATTTGAAGACTTATCTTTCCTATTTAAAGTTGTGAAGCTTTGGATACAACATTTAATTTCACTAAAAAACAGTTTCACCATATGTAAAACAGGAGTTTTAACTGACCTGTCTATTTTGTAGGTTCATTCTGAGTATATTCAGTTAATATTTAGTAAATGACTATTACATTAGGCACTGGTGTTATACAGAAACAAGAATAACTTGTTTCAGTGATATTAGAAGAGATTTTTATGATAACTAATTACATAATATATGAGAATATTAAAGAAAGACAAGGTTTTATGGGGGTTGGGATGGAAGTGTGTTTTCTTTTGATGATAAGGGGAAATATTACTTACAATAATCCTTGTATAAGTTGTAATGTGATGATTAATGTTTCAGGGCCAAAAACTCAGTGATGATTTAGACTAGGGAGAGATTATGATCAGTTTGAGATCAGACTTCACAAAGTTATTTTCTGAACTAGACCTTAAAAGCTAGATAGTTTTTTTTATGCACCTGGAGAAAGGAACCAGTCTGGCTTTAGATTTAGAGTAACTGAAGGTAATTCAGTTTCATCAAACCTTTACATAGAAGAAATAAAACTAGAACTATAGGTTGGGACCCGAATTGAGAGAGTTCTTGGAATGCCCTCCTTAGTAATTTTAACTTTATGTAGTAGATAGTAGAGAATCAGGAAGAAGTCTTTGATAAAGGAGTAAGAACAGAGATATTGATTAGGAAGATTAATCTGGGCAGTAGTATATAGGATAGTTTATACTTAGAGGAAATGGGAAGCAGAGAGCAAGGGGACTTGTTTGCAATATATGGTACAGAGAGATTAAATTTAAGGAAGTAGTATTGGGAATGGAAAGGGAGGAGAGAAGTAAGAATTGTCTTGAAGTAAAATCAATATGATTTTGCAACTAATTAACTGAAAAAGTGAGGAAATGAATAGCAGGAGTTCACTTAGGCTTACTACTTGATTGACTCAAAGGCAGGAGATCTTTTTTTGGTTAAAAGATGAATTTGAGTGAAGGGAATTTGTTACTAGGGAACTTGATTATTCATTTGCTTTTTAAAAAGTCTTTAATGACTCAATAAAGGCCAGCCATTTACAGGTTGATGCAGTATTTACTTAGTTTCTTACTACTTTTCCTGATAGAAAACTCCCTGTAAACCCATTTCATTTTTGGATATTTTTTGTAAGACCATTCTTTTTTCATATTTTTAAATTTTTTTTCTTTAAAATATTTACACATTACTAAAATATTCTTGTTTTAACAGTGAACATAATACCCTTCCCCCAGAAAAAAATATAAAACCTAATGAGAAATAAAATAAAAGGGAGTGGCTAGGTGGCACAGTGGATAAGAAAGTAAAAGAAAGAAGAAAAAATTGTGTTTCAGTCTGTGTTCTGATACCATCAGCTCCGTCTCAGTGGATCATTTTCTTTATCATAAGTCCATCATAGTAGTTACTTCCAAATTTTTCCACAGTTGCTGTTGCTGATTGTAATTTCCTCCATCCATTCCTTCCCACTACCATCTGTTATATTTTCTCTCTCCTTTGACTCTGTCTCTTTTCAAAAATGTGCTGTGGGGCAGCTGAATGGTGCAGTGGACAAAGCACTGGCCCTGGGATCAAGAGGCCCCAAGCCCACATCCCACCCCAGACACCCAGGAACTACCCAGCGCCATGATCCCAGACAGGTCATCCAATGCTACCACCTTGCAAAAAGTAAAAAAAAGAAAATGTATTATATCTGCCTATCCTCTCCCATGTTCTACTCTCTCCTCTATCACCCACATCCCCTTTCCCTCCCCCATCTCTCTTCTCTTCTATCTGTCTATACCCTTTTGGTGTGTATGCTGTTTCCTCTCTCTCAGTCATTTCTGATGAGAATGAAGGTTCCCTCATTCCCCCTCACCTTCTCCCCTTCCATAACATTGCAAAAGCTACATGAAATGTCTTCTATATGAAATATCTTAGTCTATTCCACTTCTCCTTTCTCTTACTCCCAGTACATTACTCTATTGACTCCATTTTTTACCATATATTATGTCTTCAAATTTAGCTCTCCTCTGTGCCTCATCTATAAAAGTTCCTTCTACGTGCTCTATTAAATGAGAAGGTTCATATGAATATTATCAGTATCATCTTTCCATGTAGGAATATATGCAGCTCATCATCATTAAGTCTCTTATATTTTCCCCTTCTCCTCCATTCTATGCTTCACCTAAGTCCTGTACTTGAAGATCAAACTTGCTGTTCAGCTCTGGTCATTTCAACAGGAGCATTTGAAATCCCCCTGTTACATTGAAATTCCATCTTTTCCTCTGGAAGAGGATGTTCAGTTTTGCAGGTAGTTGATTCTCACTTGAATTCCAAGCTCTTTTAACTTCCAGAATATTATATTCCAAGCCCTATGAATCCTTAATGTAGTTACTGCTAAGTCCTGTGTGATCTTGGCTATAATATTCCTGGGGATTTTTTTTTTATCTCTTTCCAGGGGAGATTGGTGGATTCTCTCAGTTTCTATTTTGCTCTCTGCTTCTAGGATATGAGGGCTGTTTTCCTGATCATGACTTTCAGGTACCCCAATAATTTTAAAATTATCTTTCCTGAATCTGCTTTCCAGATCAATTGTTTTTTCAATGAGATAGTTCACATTTTCTTCTAATTTTTCATTCTTTTGGCGTTGAAGTATTGTGTCTTGATTTCTTGCAAAGTCATCAGCTTCTTGTAGCTCCATTCTACATCTGAAGGATTTGTTTTACTTAGAGAGCTTTCTTATATCCTTTTCCATCTGGCCAATTCTGCCTGTTAAAGCATTCTTCTCAATAACTTTTTGAACTGTTTTAAACATTTGACCTAAGCTGGTTTTTAACGTGTTATTTCCTTCAGCATTATTTTGGATCTCCTTGACTAAGCTTCTGACTTCTTTTTCATGGTTTTGCTGCATCTCTCTCATTTCTTTTCCCAATTTATCTTCCTATCTCTCTTACTTGATTTTCAAAATCTTTTTTTGAGGTCTGTCATAGCCTTAGCCCAACTTCTATAATTCTTGGAGTTTTTAGAGGCAGAAGCTTGGACTTTCTCATCTTCAGATTGAGTATTTTGATCCTCCATGGGAGCAAAGTAATTGTCTGTGGTCAGGTTCCTTTTTTTCTGTTTGCTCATTTCCCCAGCCTGTGCCTGGTTTGGGGGTGCTTCCTGAGCTTTTGAGTATCATTGGGACCCCCCCCCCACACACACACACACAAGGAACTCAGTGTATGTAAGGTTCTGCCTGCTGTCCTGGTCTATGAATGACCACAAGCTCACCCCTCTGCCATGGGGCTGAGGGGCGTCCCTGTTCTTTGTGGGGGGCTAGACTGATCAAGATCTGAATGTGGTCATAGCCCCAGAGTCCTGTTCCAGGAACAGGACAGACCTCAACAGTCTCCCTCTACTCCCTTACTTTCGGTGGGCTGGGCACTCAGGGCACAGCTGCTTGGAGGCTCCTGCTGGGCAACTCCACGGGCCTTCTTCCATTTCCTGCAATCTGAACTGTGCTGAGTTCAGGCTGCACTGAGGTACTGGGCTTCTCAGAGTACTGTGGCAGTGCTGAGACCCTGGGCTTCATGCTCGCTGTGGCAGAGGTCTCCCTGCTGATCTTCCAAATTGTGTTTGCTGCTCCCTGGGGTACAGGTCAGGAAACTGCTTCTGCTACTGGGAGCCAGTGCTCCCAGGTGCCCTGTGGCTGTTCCTGGGAGGCTGAAGTTCCTTCGGTCCATCGTGGTGCCCCTCCAACCCTGTGGATCAGAGCTTCCCATTATTTTCCAGGTTACCTTGGCTTCAGAATTGCCTCACTGGATCTTTATGTGGGTTCTGTCTCTTGAAAATTTAGTTAGAGTCATAATTTTAAGGTTTTTGAACAGGGTGATTGTGAGTATGAGTACTCATACTATCCTGATCGTCTTTCTCTGAGTGTAATTCAGCTTGTCATCATCACTCTTTATAAGTTCCCTCACCTAAATCTGAATACACTGCTTTATTTAGGTTGGAACAATTACTACCTCTTTGGTCTTGGGATGATAATTTTTTAATTACTGTAGTTAAAAATTGGATTAACTTTTTAACAACCACATTGAATTTTTTAGTCATAGCTTATAGTCAGTTAAACTTTTCAGTCTTTTTTATCCAGTTTGCTGGAATTTTTGTTCAATTTTGGAATCTCCACCTCAAGTAAAAGAAATGGAGTTCCAATGGAAAAAAAGAATAAAAACTATTTAAGAGGTTAAAAACTAGCATCTCTGTGTGAAGGAGTTATATTAGCAAAAGTTTTCATCTTTTACTTTTTACCTACTCATGATCCACGAATCACTAAATTTACTTTCTTAGCATAATGCCAATCACATAATAAGAGTTTAATAAATATTTGTTGCCTCTTGACTGACTTTTCCAATATGAAATGATTTTAACTGAAATCACTAATGCTTTGAGGTACTGCTCTTTTAGATAGATATGCTGAGAGTCCAGTAAGCTCATATTTTACATTACTTAATATGTGCCAGGCAGTATGTGAGGCTCTGCAGATACAAAAAGGAAATGGCCTCTACCCTACCCTATTTGGGGGGAGGGGGAATTTACAGTTAAATTCAAGAATATATCCTGAATGTCTACTGATCCAGAGCACCAGAAGATATACTAGGAAGTGCTGGCATTTTCAATATTGTTCCTATAGATAGGGGATCTAAGTTACAGACTTTAATATATAGTGATCTTGTTCTTTTTTTTTTTCAGAACAACATGAGCTCTTTGAGAGCTGGTGTTCTTTTCTTCCTTGCCCTTGGATTTTTCACCAGCATGGGTCTAGCACAGAACCACTTAGTGAATCCTTGTGTGAGTGTGTTAGAGAGAGGAAAAAGATGGAAGCAGTTGTAGAGGAGAACCCAGAACCTAGAAAGCACATGGTCTGGTTGAGGACACACTTTTTCTTCAGTCTCTTGACCACCTTGTTCACTGGCACTGTTGGCTGCTCTCTCCTCCCCTATCCTCTGGGTTTTCATGGCCCTGCTTTCTCTTGTCCTCCTGTCCAGGGTCTCAGTTTCTTCTTGGTGTCCTTTGTTTTTGGTGTCCATTCTGTGTCTTTCCTTGGCTCTGCCCTGGCCTCACTTCTTGCTGTGCTGTCCGTGATTTCATCAGCACAGTGTGTCCAGAACAAAGATTTTATCTTCCTTTCTCCTTCCCAAACATTCCTCTTCAGGACTTCCTTTTTGTTTTCCTCAAGGGCACCACTAGTCCTTTCAGTCACATAGTTTCATGACCTCATGGTCATTCTAGACTCCTCATTCTTATTTATTCCACTTTTCCTGACAGTTGCCATTTCTTTTTTATTCTGCCCCCTCATCATCTCTTATTTCTCCATCAGTCCTTTCTTACTTCCTAAATTATTGGAATAGTCTCCTATGTAATCTCCCTGTCTCAGAGTAAAGGGGGTTCCATTCCAAATTCTTGCCCCCCTTAAAATCACCCAAGGGATTTTCCTAAAACTCAAGCCTGGCATCTCTCCCTCACTTCTATATCACACCTGACCCCTCACAGCCCCCAGGGATCAGTCAGTGTCTTTCCACTCCATTCCATCACCTGTCTGCGCTCTCTCCTCATTCCCTCTCGGCATTCCCACAGAGGACTTGGCTCATTGCTAGGATATCTCATTCCCCAGATTGTCTTCTAGTGATTTATTTTTTTATTTACTTGAATGCTTACATGATTCACCTAATAGTCTAAGTAGAAACTGTTATTTCTGTTTTTTGCTTTATATCCCCAATGAAAGGATTATTTTAAAAATTGAAAAGGCCTTGGGCCTTACAATAGCTGAGTAAATGTACAAAACTACTCAGAAAGTGACAAAGATAGACTACCTCTTACATTTTTTTATTCATGAACAAAATGATTTAGCTTAATAATGGATCTTACTAGATAAATATGTAAATGTTAACTCTATAAACAGTTTATATTCTATGGTAGAATTGATGAGATCTTTATTAATCATTGAATAAAAGTAATTTCAGTATGATTGATGATGCTTCTTCAGTTAATATTGTACCTAATGACTTTTAAAATATGGAAGATTGTGTCTAAGACATATATCATCTTCAGCTGATGAATACTCTTGTTTCTTAAAGAGTTTGTTAGAACTCTTAACATAAGAAACCTGTTATAATTTGAGCAGTTAAATATTTTTCTTAATAATGAGTAAAGTCATGGGGCGGCTAGGTGGCACAGTGGATAGAGCACTGGCCCTGGAGTCAGGAGTACCTGAGTTCAAATCTGGCCTCAGACACTTAATAATCTAGCTGTGTGGCCTTGGAGGAGCCACTTAGCCCCATTGCCTTGCAAAAAATAAAAAAGAAACCTAAAAAAAATGAGTAAAGTCATTATTAGCAGAATTAATTACACCTTTGAATCATACAAACAATCTCCAGTGTGTTAAGGAAAATGAATTTGGACCTCTGGATTCTACCTCTGAATTCAACCATCTCCTATCCATGAGATAAAACTTTTAACAGTAGATGATAAAGCCTATGAACAAAAGGGAAAAGGATGTCTAGTTGCTTTGTCTTAAGACTAGTAAGGTTAAAAATTATTTTAAGGTAATTATATACAGTAACTGATTTGCATATGTTATATTTGATTGAAAAAGTGCTATTACATGGTTTTGAATCTTCTCTGACACTAACATAGAAATGTGGACTAGTACTCATAGTTATTTTCAGGTAATATAAACATTGATCTAATGTTTCCTCATCATCTAGATAACAGTTTTGTGTGTGCGTGTGTAATTTCATACAGTCTCATGGTTTTTTATCAGAAGTTACTTTCTATATAGTCTTCAATGAAGGTTCTGAACAGTGATGTGGAATCTAATCAAACTAAATTTTTAAGTGGTAAGCTGATACTTGATTGTTTTCTTACAAGCAAGTGGAGGCAAAGATAGTTGGACAGGTGTCACTAAAGGTTAGATAATTTCCTTCAAATGAATAAAGTTTGATCCATCTGGATCATTATTCAGTCAGTAAAACCAGGTCCATGTTATTGTTGATGTGATTAAAACTAATCTAAAAGAAAGCTCTCATGGCACAAATATATAAAGAAATTTGTCAAATATGTAAGAGTACAAGTCATCTCCAATTGATACATGATCAAAGGATATAACTAGGCAGTTTCCTACTGAAGAAATCAAAACAATATATAGTCATATAAAAATTGCTTTAAATCATTGGTTAGAGAATTGCAAATTAAAACGACCTTGAGAAATCATTTTTCTCCTATCAGATTGGCTAAAATGATTGAAGGGAAAAGTGATAAACGTTGGAACAGATGTGGAAAAATTAGAATATTTATTCATTCATTGTTGGTAGAACTGTGACCTGATCTATTTTGGAGAGCAATCTGGAATTATGCTCATGGAGGAATTAAACTGTCTATGCCATTTGATCCAATAATACCACTCACTATTAGATGACCTATTTCCAAAGATTATTAAGGAAAATAACCCATATGTTCTAAAAATATTTGTAACCTCTCTCTTTGTAGTGGCAAAGAACTGGCGATAGCAGGAATGCTCATCAGTTAGGGAATGACTACAAGTTGTGCTTTATGATTATGATAGAATACTACTGTATTGTAAGAAATGATGATCTTAGTGATCTTAGGAAAACATGAATCAATTTGCACAAAATAATGAAGAGAGAAATGAGGAGAACCAAGAGATTGTTGTATTAAGTAATAGTATTTTTTAAGAAAACTTTGAGTGAATAAGTAATTTTGACATAAAATTACCCAAATTAAATTCAAAGGATATATGAAAATGCCTTCAGTGTCCAGAGAAAGAATTGATAAACAGGAGTATATTTAGAAGGAGTTTACATATACATATATGTATATATGTACATGTATTTATACACACACAAATTTGTCTAATGATTGCTATCTTAGGGTGGTGGGGAGGGGGGAAATGAAATTTGCATGATAACTTTTATTTAGCAGGAATAGCAAGTTGTATATGATAGATTTGCAGTTTCGTATGCAATCACCTTTTTATACTATTATGGAAATGCTTGTTTTAAACTATAAATTATAAAGAAAATATTTTTAAAAGAAGTTTAAAAAGCATCTAAATAGATGCTAAAATACATAAATATTTTAGTAAATATTGTAGAGTTAATAAGATCGTAGGTCAAAAAGCATTTATCAAGCATTGTGCTGGGAAGAGGGAGAAATAGCCTCTCTTCTTGGGGAGTTCACAATTTAATAGAGAAGACAGTATGCAAATAACTATGTATAAACAAGATATAAGCAAGATAAATTGGAGTTGATTTTAAAGGGAAGGCACTAAGATTAAGCAGGATTAGAAAATTTTTTTTTGCAAAAGGTAAAATTTTATCTCATATCAGAAGAAAGCCAGGAGTCAGGCAGGAGAAGAGACTGTTTTTGTGCAAGGAAATGAGGAAGCCAGTGTCAAATGGATCTGATTAAGAAGATGGGAAAGTTAGGGAGAGATCAAGTTATAAATAACTTTTGAATAGGAGGATTTTATGATCAGAACTGTGCTTTAAGAATCATTTGGACAGCTGAGTGAAGGCTGAACTAGCAGAGGGAGAGTGGCCAAAAGACCAGCTATCCGGCTGTGCAATGATCCAGTACCTGGGTAATGGATGGCATTGGTGAAGGAGGCATATCTGAGGGGGGGAAGTAGAGAGAACTTGACAATAGACTGCTCAGATGGGAAGAAAGCAAGAGTAGAGCATGATTCCTAGGGTGTCAGTCTGTTATGACTGACAGGAAGGTTAGAAACAATGAGTGCCCATTCTGTCCTAAGCACTGTGCTAAAGTAGAAAGACACAAGAAGGCCTAAGCCCTTAAGATGTTCACAGTTTAAGGGGGATAAGACAACCTTTATAAAGTAGCTGAAAAGAGGAAAGGTTATGACTTCCCACCCCAAGGACTTCACATGATGAAGTTCTGCAGTCCAGATGGGGAGATGATCTAAAGAGGTGTAAGTTATAGAGTTGAATACATCTTGTAGGAAGATGACTTTTTAGAGATCTTAAGAAGAAGAAATGATTGTGTTATTAGCTTGTTTATTGGATTAAGGTTGGTTTGAGAGAATCTGTTGCATTTGTCCAGGCAGTTAGAAACAAAGTTTTATTCATTCCTGTAGTTAGGTAGAGACCTGGCCTAGGCAGAATTTATTGGACTTGAAGTATCAGAAGAGAGAAGAGCAATCAGTATTGAATGATTAGTGCCATTGTAAGAAACAGAGAAGTTAGAGGAGGAGGTTAGTTCAAGGAATTATTGGGATATCCAGGTAGAGACTGTTTAACATTGTAAATGTTTTTCAATATTTGAGAAGAGAGGTCAGAGCTGAGAAAGATCTGGGAGTTATCTGCATATATTTAATAATTAAAGCTTTAGATATAAATGAAAAGAGTATGTAATTATTAGAGAAGGGTTAAAAGTAGGAACAGATTTTGGGAAATTCTGTTATGAGGAGATAACAGATGAGGAGCTAGGAAAGAAATAATTAGAGAGAAGAACCTGAAGAACATTGATAGCTTCTGAAGCTTTAGGAAGATTAGGAGAGTAAGAGCAGGGTATGGTCAGCGTAGAATGCTTTACAATAGTCAAGGAGAATGAGGAGGGAAGTTTAGACATTGAGGAGAAAGGCCTTTTTGCAGGGGTCAAGGAAAGAAAGATGAAACATTGTGAAGGAGTGAGAGAAGTCATGGCTACACATTTTTCCTCAAAATTTATTAGTGAAGGGAAATGGAAAGTAGCTCTATAGAATAGAATGACTAATTCTATTAGCATTTGGGGCGGGGTTGGAAAATGCTACAGAAGAATCATGAGAGTGAGTATGACAGTGGAAAGCTGTCTTGGAAAGGTGGAGACTCAGAATTCAAAAAATACTGTTTGACTTTGGTCAAGTCACTGAACCTCT